>NC_079157.1:34386901-34686901 GCF_947563725.1 Argiope bruennichi
GGTGTTTTGAAAATATTTTCAATATTTGTAATCTGTTCTAATGATAATAAATATAAGCAAGAAATTTCTATTTATACAGTAAGATATTTTATCAGTTTATCACGTCTTTAGAGGTATCAATAATTCGTTCCTAAATAATATTGCTCTCTTTTTTAATCTACGGTTTATAATAACGACAGTTACTATTTCTTTAACACACTGTAATTTTTTTTTTGGTTTTTCTTCATTTTTCAAAGACTAATGTTCGAAATATATACTGTCCTTCTAAGAAACTTCTGAGGTACTGGGATTCATTTTACAACTTTTGAGAATCATATTTCAAAAAGACTTATAAAGAGAAGTATTTTGACATATTCTTAAGTTAATATTAATCAAGATTCTTTAAATAATACTTATTTGACATTTTGCTAACATTTCGTGAGACGGAAACAATGTGTCTTTTATTTGCTGTGCATTACTTCAAACTATCAGATAAAAATATTTTCGTACATTTTTAAATATCATTTGATATCTTCAAAAAATAGGAATAAAAGGAAATGGGGATGCTTTTAATTTCAAAAATTGATATTCCTTTTCAGTTTTAGTGTCATAGTATGTAGATATTTAAAACCGAACAGAAATTGGTCATTATTTACTGAACGCCCTTGGTTATCTGTTGTTCGCCGGGATATTTGTTAAAACTTAATTTCAGTTAAATAATTTAGATAAAACTTCATTTCCATCATTTCATCAAATTGGCAATCATGTTGTTTAATTGTAATTACATACATATGTTAATTGTGAATATAAATTGCTCTAGTGGTGTATATTTCAGTGTGACCATAGTGCTATTAAAAACGCAAATATGCGGTTCATCTATTTTTTAAATTTCTCGATATTGTAAATTTATTTCTTTATTCATCTTTAAACTACAAATATATTAAACTGAACACTTATTCTTTAGCTTTCAAAAATGAAAGAAAATCATACTGTTAAATAGTTAATGAACCAATGAAAACTGTTTGAATTTCAGGGCAATAATGTAATATACTGCTAGTAATAAGGCGAAAAAATATTTTTAAAAATTACTAAAATTGAGAAAAAAAATATGCACTACTATTAAATTAATGAAAGAAATTTTTAAAAAATTTGAAAGGGTGTGAAAACTGAAAGAAAGAACATTTAAAAAATATAAGTATGTCAAAAAGTTATTTTGTGTAGTAATATTTTTAGAAGTTATCACGGAAAAATGCCAAAATTTCGCTTTCTTTTCAATTTATTAAAACTTAAAAAAAAATCAAAAGCGAGTTTCGGAGTATATATTCTCATCTTCTAAGGTACATATGTGTCAAATTTGTTAGCTATAAGGCAAGTGGTTTGGCCTGTATGTGCCAAATTTTATAGCAGTATGGCCAGTAGAAGGCCAAATCTCATGAATTCAACTTTAACGTTAGTGCAGATGCTGTCCTTCCTTAGAAACTATTGCGGTGCAGGAGTTTATTGATATTATGATTTTTAAAAATTAAATTTAAAAGGTCTTAAATGCATCCCAATACACGAATCTAATTGCTATAACAATTGACAGGTACTCTTATTTTAATTCAATAAGAGTTTCTTTATGGTTCTTGATACTTCAAGGACTATTTTTATTAAATAAAATGGGTCCCAAAATTAACACAAGATTTGAGTTCTCCATCATTCGTGAAGTAAAGTGTGGGTAATCCTATTAAAATATCATTTGATAATTGATAGTTTAGGATTAGTAAAAAGGAGCGTTACACGATAGAACAGCGTGTTAACAAAAGATTTGAATTAAATAAAAAACGCAGTTTTTTCCTTTATTTTTTTTATTGAATCGTAAAGATTCAAGATATTGTTATGTATGGAATAACACATAGAGAAAATTGCCTCCACAGCTTTGCTGGCACATACACACTGTTTTGTCGAAATTTTCCATGCATATTTTGCATAAATGTGGCTGAATTTCGTTGATGCAGTGTTGAATTTCTTGCTTGAATGCACTCTTGCTTGTGGGCTTGTTGCAATAGACCTTTTACTTCAAATAACTCCATAAAAAGTAATCCAATGGTGTTAAATCACCCGATCTAGGAGGCTTATTTTCAAACATTCGAACTATGGCCACCAAACTTTCATCACTTTTGAAATATTATTCAACTACGAAAACATGGGTAATGCTTCATTTTTACTAACCCTAAACTATCAGCTGTCAAATGATTTTTTATAGGATTTTCAAAATTTAACTGCACGAATGGTGGCAAATTGAAATCTTGGTTTAATTTTCAGACATCCTTTGCTAACCTTCCGTAAAAAACTAAAGAGGTGTAGAAACTAATTTATTTTACAACTTCAATAAGTTTAAAATAAGAAAAGGTTTGTTTGTTTTTTCCTTTTTAAGACTGATGATTCCTGATGAAGATTCTTTAAATAATATTTACTCTCGTTTTCTGTCAAGATTCCACAAGGCTGAGTAATATCTCTCATAAATTTTGCACCGAACTTCCAGAATGTAATTCTTCTACTATTTTAACTCTGATAAAAAATCACCAAAGAGTAGAAACCAAAGAAACTTCAAACTTTTGTACCTTAAAAAATAACGAGCGTTTTCTTCCTAAAACTTTTTTGTATGCCCTTTCATAAATGCAGATGTGTAATATTAATATTTGTCATTTCGAAAAAAAATTATAAAAGAACCTATTAGATTTATATATTTTATAAATAAATTTCATGAACTTCTTGGAATGCGTCATAAACTTCTTGGAATATGAGATTCATTCAAAAGTAATTTCAGACTTATTGCAATTTATCTATCTTTTATATTTTATAAATAAAACAAATACCAACAAGATATAATATAAATGTGACATAAACTTCTTGGAATATGAGATTCATTCAAAAGTAATTTTCTACTCATTGCAATTTATCTATTTTTTATATTTTATAAATAAAACAAATACCAACAAGATATAATATAAATGTGACATAAACTTCTTGGAATATGAGATTCATTCAAAAGTAATTTTCTACTCATTGCAATTTATCTATCTTTTATATTTTATAAATAAAACAAATACCAACAAGATATAATATAAATGTGACATAAACTTCTTGGAATATGAAATTCATTCAAAAATAATTTCAGACTTATTAAAATTTATCTATCTTTTATATTTCAGAAATAAAACAAATGCCAGTAAGTGATAATATAAATGTTTCATAAATTTATTGGAATATGAGATACGCTTATGGATCTTCTCATATTAAAACGTAGTCTTTCTATATTTCTTTGGATTATTTTAATTAATTAAATAATCTGGATTTAATTCATAGTGAGATTTTTATAAGGCTTACAGCTAAGTAACGGATAAGAATTTTGTCATGAATATGTTCTTAACGTTTCAATCTTTAAAAATATAATTTCCTCATTAAGTGGATCAAAATTGAACACTTATGCATTAAATACTTCAATATAAGTAGTTTAGAAAACAAATTAGCGTGTTTCAAAGAGTTCATAGTTTTTCTTTCTTTATTTTTTTGCATTTAAATGATAAATAATAAATCCAGACATCACTTGGGATGCAATTTCGAGTATTTAATGCGTCTAAATTCATTAAACGAGTTTTTCATCTCAGTGCGTTCAGTTGATTCTCGTTTCTGTTTCTAATGACGTCTGACCGTTCGATTTCCAAGTAAACATATCTTTTTTTTTCCTCCGTTCTTCAAGATTTACAGCAATTCTTGAGATTCAACCCCCCTCTTCCATTAGCCCAGCGATACCAAAAGTTCTTTCTGATCAAGGATTTTATTGTTAAGTCCCGAAGTACCATTTTCTTCTTTTTGGTGTTTGTGCGCTGTTTAGAAAAACACTACGTGTTCTTTTTCATGTTTCACCCAAGATTTTCCATGCAACTAATTAGTATCACTTAAAAAATTGTGAAATTTCAACAAACATCAAATTATAATTAAAGTAACGTTATTGTATTGCTCTTCGTACGTTTTATAAGATGTTCGCACACCGAAATAACAGTAAAATTTAAAAAATAATGTCTTGCATTTAAAATCGAAAAAAATAAATATTTTTATCAGAACTTTCACAACGATAAAAGAAATGAGTGAATTTAATTGCAATAACAAGAAGCATTTTCAAAAATTGTATTTAAAATTTGCACAACAATTTCATTGGTATCATTAAAAACTCTTAAATATTTGTTTAATCATTTTCAAGTGATATTAAAGTTTTTGACAAAAACTGAATACAAACGTCATAGGATAAATTAATGTTTAATATTTAATTAAATATATAAAGAAAAGTTATTTTTTACAAATTTGAAAATTTGAAAATAACACAGTTAACTTAGAAATGGATCTCAGAATTTCTTCTGTTCAAATTTCATATCATTTACTACTATCGCCTGAAGGATGTGCTAGTGGAAAACTAACATATTCCTCAATTATTTTCGTATGTTAAATAGAAACAAATATATAGCATTTGGAATAAAAAGAATTTTTATAAATACTCTTTATAAAACAATAAGAAGATTTAGATAATATCTAAAGAATATTATTGGTACTAAATCTATTTGATTTTAGAAAAACTTATTTTTAATTTTTGAAAAAAAACACACACACACACAAATATTTTATTTCAGATAATACAAATATAATTATTTATTTGGAAGTTATACATGGTCTTGACTTTTTTTATTTGAATAAATATTGGATCTCAAAACTTGCTCCTATAATAAGCATATCTTTTATTTTGAAGTTCAGATTTCCTTTTTAAAATAATTCTGCCAATTGTTTAACATTATTTATTTTTCATTTTAAAATTTGCAGAGGGAATCTGATGACATTTGTATTCAGTTATTTTATATTATTTGTTCAACACGATGGATGAAACTGGAGATGAAAACTATTTGCCTCTGGATATCAATTACTTACCAGAACATATTCTGAAAAACAGAGAAAGAAATGCAAATAAAACCACCGAAGAAAAAGAAAGCAGCATGCAAGAACTGAAGAAATTACTTAAAGGTAAGAAATTTCTCATCTTTGTGTTTGAAGTATATTCTTTTGTTAGCTTAAAAACAATTTTCAAATATAATTTATTAGATAATATTAAAATTTTAATTAATGGAATCGAATATATTACTATTATTAAGGTGAGATAATGAGGATTAAATACTATTCGTTTCAGTATCCTGAGACTACCACTTTTCGACGATTATATCTCACTAAGGGACGAGACACGAAAGGATGTCGGCATTTCTGGAATTAACTTTATTGCTAAATGTAAACATCTTAGTCTATCTTCTTTCCGCTCAACACTATTTTGCCTAATTAAACCTAAACTAATGCATGCGCAAAAGCGCGGAGAGATTTAGAATCTGTTGACAAATAATAGATTCGATTTTCTGTTGAACCTGGAATATCTGAAATTAAGATGAGGATTTTGCACTAGTTTTGAAAAGTCCTTCATGAGTTGACTGGTGGATTAAAAAAAAGACAACTTTAACTTTACCAGTTTTCATTGGATCACATTAAAAAGCATTATTCAGAACAAGTCTAGCCAAATAAAAAAGTAAAGTTAGAGTAAAGATAAAATAAATACTTATACATGCAAATTTTACACAAGATTGGAAAACAGCCAATAAGAATTCGTAATGAATAACCAATAGAAAGTACTGATAAGAAAACCAATCAGTGATTTTGAGCGTGACATTACAATTCTGAAAGTAAAATAGATAATGTCCGATTCATTTCTCTAACAATTAAGGAGGGGATTGTGCACTAACTTTACAAAATCCTGCACGAACGTATTGGTGAATATTAAAAAAAAAATGACAGCATTTATTATTCCTGCATCTATTGGATCGCATTAAATAGTTTTATTTACAGCAAATCTAGCCACGTGAAAAGTAAAGTTACTGTAAAGACCAAATGAAGAACACTCAAACATAAAAATTTCAGTGAGGATTGAAAAGCAATCAATGAGAATTCATGAAGAATAACCAATAGAAAGTACTGATAAAAAAAACAATCAGCGATTTTGAGCAAGACATTATAATTCTGAAAGTAAATAGATAATGTCCTTTTCATTGCTGTAACAATTAAGGTAAGGATTTTGCACTAACTTTGCAGTGTCTTGCTTGCACTTATTGGTGATTTTTTTAAAAAATGACAGCATCTATTATTCCTGTATCCATTGGATCGCATTAAAATTTTTTATTTACAAGTCTAGCTACATGAAAAGTAAAGTTATTGTAAAGATCAAATGAAGGACACTCAAACATAAAAATTTCAGAGAGAATTGAAAAACAGCCAATGAGAATTCGTAATGATTAACCAATAGAAAGTACTTATAAGAAAAACAATCATCAACATTCCATTTGACATTATAATTATGAAAGTAAATAAGGTAATGTCCGATCACATTGTTCAAACAATTAATAATATTTAATATATTTAACTATCTTAATAAACATATTGGATTTAAAAACCTTAAAGAGGAGTGAAAAAAAAACTGAATAAGCTTTAAAACATTCTATTGATGGATTAGTTTCAAAATACGAAGGAACTAGTTAGACAAATGAGATGGATATCATTGTCTTAGATAGACATATAATATGTATGATTCCTAACCTATACCTATACCAATTTTTGGTAGTATCTGAAGATATTTTAACTCATTCTTCTTGCAACACTTGTTTTAAATGGTTTTTATTTTCTTATTTTGTGTTTTTGGACCACTGTTTCGATTGTGGCCCACAGATAGTCAATGCCATTGATGTCTGTGGACTGTGGTAGTGCGTGTAACTGTTGTTTGCGACAAAAAAGGCACCACATTTTGACGTTATATACATTCTGTTTGGGGTCATTGTCCTGCAGGAAAATGAAATTTCCACCTAAACCCAAATGTTCAGCACTTTTCTTTAGATTGCTCCGATCATATGGTTAATCCAACTTCTTGCGAAAATTTCTTAAATCAGAGGCCGAAATGTAAGTGCTGAAACTGTGCAAAATATAATTAGACGAGCTGGATATGAAACTCGAATTTTTAGGGAGAAACCTTTCATCAGCTTGCAAATTCAGAAAAGACGTTTGAAGTTTGCAAAAATCCATCAATTGAAGACCAATAACTTTTGGAAGAGAGTTATATTTAGTGATGAAAGAAAACTATATATTTTTGGCAGTGATAGCCTTCGCACAGTATAAAAAAAGTCTGATACTGCTTTGGATCCAAAAGATTTATGACCTACAGTTAAACATTTTGGTGACACCGTTCATGATTTGGGGTTGTATGGTTTCATCCGGGGTAGGAAATCCAGTTCTTATAGATTGCCTTATAAACCATATGGTTTACTTGGATATACTTCGCAGCAATCTAAAGGAAAGTGCTGAAAATTTAGGTTTAGACGGAAATTTCATTTTCCAGAAGGACAATGACCCAAAACAGATTGCACGTATATTCAAAATGTAGTGTCTTTATCGCCGTAATCAACGGTTACACACACACTACCACAGTCCGCCGACATCAATTCGTTAAATACCTGTGGTCCAAAAACACAAAATTAGGAACAAAATCCATTTAAAACAAGTGTTGCAAGAAGAATGGGGTAAAATATCTTCAGATACCACCACAAATGGGTTGAATCGGTACCACGATGTTTAGAGAATATTATAAAAGCCAAAAGACATGCAACTAAATATTGACGCTTTCTTTCTATTCGTGACATTACAAAAATTTCATTGGTGCATTCTCAATTTTTTGGGACAAAGATCTGATATGATTATTTAAAATGATTCTGAAACTTTTCAATTTAGAAAGTTTTCGTTGATTGTACCTTATTTTTGTTATATATTAAACCATTTTATGAGTCAAAATAAAAACAGGTTTGCACTTCTCAGTAATGTGATACTTGCATTGAAAGTTATATTTATCAAGTAAAAGTAAAGTGTACTCTCAATCGTTTGAGCCACTGTATGTGTAACAAATTTCGTTCTGAAATTCGTAATAGTTCTTCAGATACACTTCATTTTATTTGATAAAAACTCCACCCAAAAAAGAAGCAACCTAATGGGGACTTATATTAGTGTCTCATCTTGTGAATAGAAAAATAAGACTTTTTAACGTGTTTTTATCCCAGGAATTTCGGAGGAACGAACATGACTCAGATGTAACCTAATATATATATATATATATATATATATATATATGCATTTCCAAAAGGAAGAAGTTTAGTCTTCAGTTTGCTTTCAATAGCTATGTTATACCTAAGTGACCACACTTCACTCGGCAGATTTTTTTTTTTTTTTTTTTGTAAAATTGTATTTTTTGGGTAAAAATGTTTAGATATGAACCGCATACTGATTACATATGAGTATTTTTCAATCTCACCTACATATGAACTTTCCATTTAAATAAGAAATCACAAATGCGATTAGTTTATCATGTGATTCGAATTTCGTTAAGACAGTTACTGCATTTTTGCTGTTGGATGTGAGGCGAAAGTATTCGTATTCGGATAATGTCATATAGCGTCGTCTTACCAAATTTTCGGACACCAGTTAATCATCATCCTATGGTAACAATGCAAATAATACAAAAATTTAAATAAGAAATCACAAATGCGATTAGTTTATCATGTGATTCGAATTTCGTTAAGACAGTTACTGCATTTTTGCTGTTGGATGTGAGGCGAACGTATTCGTATTCGGATAATGTCATATAGCATCATCTCACCAAATTTTCGTACACCAGTTAATCCTCATCCTATGGTAACAATGCAAATAATACAAAAATTTAAATAAGAAATCACAAATGCGATTAGTTTATCATATGATTCGAATTTCGTTAAGACAGTTGCTGCATTTTTGCTGTTGGATGTGAGGCGAACGTATTCGTATTAGGATAATGTCATATAGCGTCATCTCACCAAATTTTCGGACACCAGTTAATCATCATCCTATGGTAAAAATGCAAATAATACAAAAATTTATTAGATGGCGCTGTATGACATTGTCAGAATAAGAGATAGAAAAACACTCTAATAGTTAATTATAAAAAAAATGTGTTTTTCAGGGAAGATACCTATATGGATAAATTTAAAAAGCATTATATTATCTAAATATAAAATTTGATCCAGATTGTTATATCTGTGGTGGTAATATTATAAGCCAGTTAACAACTTCCGGAGAAGAGTGTACACTTTTGTCTAGTGGCTTTGTTACTCGGCTATGAACCCTAACGTTGCGAGTTCGAACCTCAAACTACGCATTGGTGACCCTGGTTCTGAATAACCGCATCCTTCGTTCTGCTGTCGTGGCTCCATCTACCGGCAGCAACCACTCACACACGCCTCGGCGTCGCCCGACATAACACTTGGCGCGATAACAACGTTCGTCGCTCGCCATAACTGGCGCGATAAACTCTACCGACTCACTGGTGGGGGACTGTTGTGGTGGTAACATTATAAGCCAGTTAACAACTTCCGGAGAAGAGTGTACACTTTTGTCTAGTGGCTTTGTTACTCGGCTATGAATCCTAACGTTGCGAGTTCGAACCTCAACCTGCACAGATCCGTTTCCGAAATATACGAAATAAATTTCCATTTGTATAAGAATTACTCGTTTAAAGTTATAAGATTCCTCGTCGTGAATTTATAATTGTATACTGCTATTTTTCATTTAATGTTTTTCTTTCCTAAAAACAGGCAACAAGCTATCTAAGGATATAGAGTTTGTGGACGATTTTCTGCAAGCGTACCTTATTTTTACCAAGTACGAGGAAAAGAAGGCTTTTAACCGTCTTCGAAGCTACCTCAACTTGAGAACTAATCACAGCTATATTTTTCAAAGTGTTCCGTTTGACATCGCATCGCATCCTTCCTGCAGATTTGCAACTTTCCTGCCTCGTCGCCTGCCTAATGGTTCCATTATAGTGCTACTTGAACCTGGTAGGAATTGTTTGAGAAAAATGCTATTCATTTAATCGTACTATTCACAGAGAAATATCGGTGTTACCGAATTCGACAAATTCAGAGGGGTAATAGTAGGAAGCAAGAGGATAAAGAATCACCAAACAACATGGAGTCCCAAACGAAGTTTTATAGGTGAAAATCGCAAAAATTTAGGGAGTCGGACTTAGGGAATTTAGGGAGGACTGTTGGAAACAGTAAAAAATTAATAAAAAAATAACAAATGGTATTTCAAGTATGATTTTTTTTAAGTGAAAACATATTTTTTTTCATGTTGGTAACATGCGGATTTGATGGTTTAGTTGGTCGTAAATTATTTAAAACGAAAAAGTAGTTTAGTTTAGAAAAAGTAGTTTAGAAAAGTAGTTAGAAAAAGTAGTTTAGAAAAGTAGTTAGAAAAAGTAGTTTAGAAAAGTAGTTAGTTGCGAAAATATTAAAGCTGGAAATTGTAAGGAATTTTATATTCTATAATTTGACATAAGTGCGTACTGTGAGAACTGGAGAGTTTTAAAGATATTCAAGAAAAACTAAAATGAGAACCAGAAAACATCGCTGCAACGTCAAATTCGAAAGACAAATTCAGAGCAAGGAGAGTAGGCATTAAGTAGATGAAAGAATATCAGAAAACACAGTATCGCAGTTAGTGTTTTTCAATGAAAATTGCAAAAACAGATGTCAATGAGCTTGGCAAATAGAATGACCTTATGAATGCGAGGATTAGGAACAAGGTAATCGAGAAGAAGAAGCCTTCTCGTATGTAAATTTTTCATGCGTTCTAGAAAAATAAAAGCAGCGATCAAATATCCATTAATGAACATTGTATAATTGATGGTCGGTATACTTCGCAAAAAAGTCAGATTTCACGAATGTAACTAAAATGTGCTGGTGCTCCATCATGCATTAACCAAATTGTCGATGTTCCTTGCAGTAAATCCGGAGGAACGTGCGAGTACAAACAAGGTACTTTTTGCCTCTGAGGCGTTCGGTTAGAAGATACGGTCCAAATGGATAACTTTGCCCAGATGTTAATATCAAACTCGTGTTGTGCGTTCGACGAGATAGTTATGTGGGAATTTTTGAATGACTAAGTATTCCCATTGTGCGTGTTGAAGAGACTTTATCTTGTAAAGCAGGCTTCATCTGAGACAAAAATTCTAGCATAAAAGTGTGCATCTTCATGTGGGGTATCAATCATCCAGCGTGCAAAATGCACCCGATTTGTGATTTCCATTGAAAAAAGTTACCTGCGACCCTAGTTTTCTGGTAACTCTTCATCTACTTAATGCCTACTATCTCTGTTCTGAATTTATGTTTCGAATTTGACAATGCTCTCGCGACTATTGGTATTGATGTTGCAGCGATGTTTTCTGGTTTCCATTTTAGCTTTTCTTGAATATCTTTAAAACTCTCCAGTTCTCACAGTACGCACTTATATCAAATTATAGAATATAAAATTCCTTACAATTTCAAGCTCGTATTTTTCTTCCAGTTTTAATATTTTGGCAAATATGGGTTCTAAACTACTTTTTCATTTCCAGTAATTTACAGCCCCCTAGATCCTCGAATCCGCATGTTACCAGCATGAAAAAAATGTGCGTTCATTTAAAAAAGAATTCATAGTTGAAATCCAATTTGTTATTTTTTAAATAATTTTTTACTGTTTCCAACAGTCCTCCGACTCCTTATATTTTTGCGATTTTCACCAATTAACGGTCGTTTGGGACCCCTTGTTGTATGGTGATTCTTTATCCTCTTGATGTTTATTATCATTTCTCTGAACTAGTCGGTCGAATCCGGCAACACCCTATATAAATGAACTTTTGTTTTTTAGCACCTTATGCACTGCCGTACCGTTCAATCGATTGTGATGAACATTGGGCGACTTATTACTTTCACTTGCGCGAGGGTAATAATTTAAAATTGACAACTGACAAAAGACAAACAGTAAACGGCAAACGACACTTTTCATTCGAAGTTAATCGCACATATATAAAATAAAATAAAATTATTATCATTGGTGCCAATCAATGTGATTGAAATAAAATCGAAAATATTTCGTGCAAGCGCTAATTTTTTTTCTTTTCATTAAGGAATTTTCTTCCACACAGGATGATTTATTCAGGGTACCCCAAATTTTTTTTGCGCAAACCGCATATATTCAGAGTTTATTTCACACATCCAAAATGGAATTATTTTTGTGGATGCCCATTCAATTTAAGTTATATATAAAAGACACTTTCCAGAATAAACAGTAAATTTTCTATTCATTCAGAGAATCGACAAACGATATTTCGTTATAGTGTAAGTAGTGTTGATTGCTTCGACAAAAAATATGTCTCCAAACGTTCTTCAATTTATCGATCTACCAGCGTAGCACGTAATAATAAACCAATTCGAGCTTCTCAAACAAATGAGGACTGACAAGCGAACAATAAAGCAAATTGATTACGATTTGCAAATTCACGTGCTTCAGAATCTCAAGATCAACATGCGGCAAAAATCGAAAGACAACATTTATATGCTACCTGATCACACGCATCAGAATAAAGACTAATATGAGGCAAGAATTGAAGCAACTGTTCTTAACGGAAAGTCGAATGGAGATTTGCTCATCCCATACATTCCTACTATCCCCACCGACATTCTTTTTGATTTCAAACGATTGCAGTTCCCCATTCGACTTGCATTCTCGGTGACCATCAACAAAGCGCAAGGTCAATCACTTCAAGTGTGCGGATTGAACCTAGAAAATCCATGCTTTTCCTTTGGCCAGTTCTATGCTAGGTGCTGACGAGTCGGACAGCCAATAAATTTATTTGTTTCTGCTGAAGATGGAAAAAAAAATATATCGTCTGCCCTAAAACACTTGAAAAATAAAGTCAAAAATTAGAATAAATATTATTTATATGTCTGATTTACATATCATTAAATTTCAATGAATGTATTCATTGCCTATAAGGAAATAAATATGATTCTTTCTATCATTCCTAATTAAACAAAGCAGCTATTCTAAATTTCAAACGATATTTCCAAATTTATTTATTTTGCGCCAGCAAAGCGCCGGGAACCAACTAGTATATAATAAAAATCCGTAATGCTTTCATCATTTCCTTTTTCTAAGACTACACATGTCAAAGAAACACAAATCAATATTTCATAGTAAAATCACTGAAGGGAAATATTCCTTTCCTTTTTTGCTCTTGTGTCGCAATATAGGCTGACGCATCTTTTATGATTGCTCGTTTCTTGTACAAATTATAGTTTGGATGATATATATATATATATATATATAATGTTCGATATAGTAAAATGCCGGAAAGGTATCGTCAGTACAGTATCACGCATTTTGTGCTAATACTGTGTTAATAATTCTCGTCTTAAATTCAATGTTATTGTAGGTAATTGGAATCCTGACGAACTTCCATTTGAAACTATGAAGCAAATACTCTGCATGATTTTTCTGCAGGAGCTAAGGAATCCTGTTTCTCAAGCGAGTGGATTCCACCTCATCCAAGATTTCTCGAACACCGGAACACGTTATCTAAAATTCTGCACCCCATATAACATGTATTTATTAAACCATGTGACGTTTGTAAGTATGAATTAAGAAATATTCTTATATAAATAATTATTCCAATGTTATACATTCTGTTATATACTAAATTTCGATGTTATACATTAGAATTTAATGTGCCGGCGTCCTGGCATAGGGGTAGCGCGTCTTCCTCGTGGCCTCAGCGTCCTGGGTTCGAGTCCCGTTTCGGGCATGGTTGTTCTCTCTGAGAGGTGTGTGAATGTTCCCCTTCCCCCCCCTGTAAAAAGGGGTTGTGCAAGCGAATGTGATGCGTGAGTAGCTAAGACGTACACTTCGCCCTAGTTGGCGCTACTAAAACAAGAGACGCTCCCTAGGCTTAAAATCAGTGACTTCGTCAGCGAGCTTGTCCATGGCAAGTGCCATTATAAACAACAAGAATTTAATGTATCCCGATGTCGTACATTGTAAACTCAGAAACGCTTGGAAGAAGAATGGTGAAATTTGGTATGCGATCCTATAAATCTGTGTCTTTCTACCAAATTTTAGGCGAAAAGTAGGTTATTGAATAAGTTGTGGCAGCATAAAGGACAATTTTGCGAGTTTAATCGAGTGTATCATGACAAACATTTTTAAAATTCAAACTTGAATTCAATAAATAATTGACACAATGATCACATATCAAAATATATTATAATCTAACTGAAACTGTTGTTCCGAATCTGCGGCACAAATTTCTCAGCACATTTAGTTCCATCTTCGGAAAGATATTTTTAAGGACAGTTCTATTGAATGCTGATCAGATGCCTTTTGATTGATCCTCGGGCTTGGCGACAAATTTCGCGACATAGTCGCAACTTTGGCGACAAAATGAATGATACTCAAGAATTTTAAACCTCAAGAATTTTGGCAATAAGACTAATTTTAGGCAAATAATGTTGATTTTTCGAAAACTTTCTGTGCCCTACTCCAGAAGCTATAAAAGATTGGCCTACCAAGGCAGATATAGTCATACAGCTAGTTACAGTTATGTCAGTGATGAAATTATTTGTATCATTCCAGCAAAGCTCTAGCTACTAGTGGAGTGAAAAATTGAGCATTGCGACGAGTCTTGGCGGCAAATATTGAACAGCATCGAGTTGTGTGTTGAGTAGCCAGTCGTACAGTTAGTCATTTGGGTTCAGATCATGTTTTAGGCTGAACGAGTTCTCCTTTTCTGAGCTCATTATTTTGCTGCTTGCGTTTTGCTGCTTGCGTGCTAGAAGTGCTGCTGTTTATTTCTTGCTACATTTCGACTGTGTATTTGTTGTCAGTTTATTCGTGCTAACAAATGTCGGTATTCGTTATCGAGAGCTGTTGACTGCGTCACCATACACCCACTACAGCGGACCCGTTGGCTTTACGGACTTTGTGGAGGAAACAACGCAACAATATGCAGAGCTGCCGGAACGTGCTTAACATTTTATTCTTGTAATCAAAAACATAAATTTTCGAATTTCCTTTAAAAGCGCTAATAAAGGCCAATCTTTTTTTTTTTTTTTCAAGAACAAGAGTGTAATGTTGTTTTGCTTAGGCACTCGTCAGGGACAAAACCACTGACCAAGTTAGTGATTTTAAGTCGAGATTTAATGTCTTTTGTTAGTTGTTTGTTTATAGGCCAAGTTTCTAGGGCCAAGATTACGTTTTAACTACTAATGCGTTACAGTCGTTTTCAAGAGGCGGACTTCATTCACGCATTCACACATTTCATTCACTCATCCACGGACCATAATTTAGACCTGAATTCAGAGAACGATTACCTCTCATCCAATACCCCCAATGGTATTATGGTATTGTCTCGACTTAAAGGACTTTTTGTCTATGACAGATTTATACGTAAACCAGCCACCATGTACACGGAGAGCCTACATCCGGGGTCTGGGGGGGGGGTGAACTCTCAATTTAAGCGATGCGAATCCAACTCTCTATCAACCAGGCTATCCAGCCTAAAAATCGAAAGTTTAAAATGCTAATTTTCAATAAAATAAAATTATTTTTATTATTTCAATAAAATAATTTCTGCGAAATGTAAAATATAGGTACATAAGATTATCATTAAAATCATCTTTTTCCCCAAACAAAAGCAATGGCTAATAATTACATATTTGATTACTGCCAATTGCTATAATTCTATATTTTTTTTATTTTTAAATTGGCTTAATGCATAATAGGAATCACAGTGGCATAATTAAAAAAAAAAGAAATATGCCATGTTTTATATAATCAAAACTATTTTCTGCTAAACGATACAAACCTCTCATTCGTGTTAGAACGCTTAAAAATAACAATTTTTGGTAATATACATAAAACATAGAAAATGTTTTAAATGTAAACGCTTCATATACTTCCGAAAAGTTTCAGACATTCTATAGAATATGAGATTTTAATTTTTGATGATAACATACATAAATATTTCTTCAATAAAATTGATTACATAATTTGTCAACCTTCTGCAGAATACAGAAATTTATTTTGTCATTTGATGTGTAATAAATGTCTTTTTTACAGGATATATTACCAGGAAATTTCTTTGGGGTACACATATTAAATGCAAATTTCTTGATGAAGATATTGCTGAATCTGTCAATGCCTTTCTTACCAGAATACGTTAAAACTAATGTAAGTGTGACTCTGCTTATAAATTTTTGCATAACAATCTAAAATAAATATTTTTCTGTATCTTTTTTATGAAATTGTTGAGAGAATAGCATTTTTACTGGAAATAAAATAAGCGGAACTTTCCAGAATTTGAATAATTACAAAGATTGAAAATATATCGCAAAATCAATTGAATCAATGATTCCACATAAATCAATAATAACAAGGCGTTAATAGCTTTAACAAATTGAATACTTTCAAAAAATCTTTGGAAAAAAATAATGCTTCTTTTTTGCAAGAAATGAAATAAGTGAACCTTTCAAAAATGTAACAAATCCATCTAATAATAAAATTTTGTTTGGTATTTATTTCTAGGAATTTTCTGTTCATTTATTTATTTTCCGATTTTAAATAATCGCCAAGATTGAAAATATGTCGTAAAATCAATGAATTACGATTCCAAGAAAAACATAAATAAATAATGTCAAGACGTTAATAGCTTTAACAAACTGATTAATTATAAAAAAAAATCTCTGAAAAAATATTGGTGTTTTTTTGCAACTAAATTGAAATTATGTTTCTTACTCATTTTAAATTCGTTTAATCTTTCTTCTAGTGTGTCAAATTGTTCACTAATTTCTGATTTTATAAAAGCTTGTTTCAAAATTGAAGATAAAGTGATTATAAATTACACCAGACTAATATCGTTGAATAGATATAATAACATATAATATTCCATAAAATATTTTTTTTACTGAACAAGCAATAAAAATATAGAAATTTGAGATAATACGGAAAGAGGAAGAAAATGAATTTCAAGGAAATATACAGCAGCTTCTCATAATTTCAAGTATATTCTCTGTAATACATTCATTACTGTAATCAAATGCCAACCCACTAGTTTTGAATTACCTCATAATCTCTGAGACAATTGAGAACACATGGTGATTATAAACATTCTTGTAACGGAGCCTGGATAATTTGCAAATTAATTTTGAAAAGTGGCATTAATTATTTTGCTCCCAATAAACACGATTATGTTTTCATTAACGTCATAAGTTTTTTTCCCCATCTCATACCATCACTTTAAATAGAAAAGAAAGATATTTTCTGCAAATTCGTCCCAAATATTTTAACTATAATTATTAGCAATTTGATTTTAATTGAATTGTTTATTTATTTTATATGAAATTTTATGTTCATGATTAAAATGTGAAAACCACATAAACACACTTTTCAAAAATAAAATTGACTTGTGTGTTACGGAATCGGTGATTCAATTCTGTTAAATCCTAACTGCTTTTGGCAACTAACTAAATTGGCAGTAATACTATTTACATTTTATTTTGTTAGAATGCTTACATATAATTTTATGTTCATGATTGTCAGACAATAAAGTAATAATATTTTATTTCCCTTAAATATGATCTGTTTGTTCCGGATGCATGAACTTTTTTATTGCAAACTATTTCCTTGACGTCATAACTTTGGGCCACGGGTTCGACTCAGGTTCGAGAACCATCGTGAACCCCAGAACCATCGTGTAAGTGGGTCTGGTGCACGCTAAATACATCAGGGCTAAATGTTCTCCCGCTGATGTAGTGTGAAAGTTTAGAGAGGGGTGCCAGTTCAGGCGTCGTCCTCGTCATCTGACCTCGGTTCAAAATTACGAGATCCGTCCCAAAATAGCCCTATTGTTGCTTTGAAACTGGACGCTAATATAACTAAAAGGAACTAAACTAAACTGATACAGAGATTTATTACAATCGTATGTGTTCGATTCATCAGATTTCTAAATTTAGTCATATTGTAATTTCACATTTTAATTCGTTCAGTAAACTACCTACTTATTAAACAAAATCCAATTTTTAGTTTTAAGCACAGGATGAATCTTATACTAACTATTATTAAATTCTAATTTCATTATTAAATTTTAGGAGCCCTCTGTCAGTAGTAAGAACCACCAAAAGTTGATAAACTATATTACTTAAAAAAACCCATAAATCATAAAAAAATTATTTAAGTTTTTAAATAAATAGTTGAAAATTCGATTTTGCTTTTTAAAAATGTATTTTTAAAAAAACTGACTAATAAATTCAATATACAGTGGCTCAAAAAATTGAGAGTACCCCTTACTTTTAATTGATTAAGCCGACTTTCAATATAAATAACATATTACCGGGAAGTGCAAACATGTTTATATTTTTACACATAACAAATGGTTTAATTTAGAGTAAAAACAAAGAAAAATCAACGAAAAACTTCTAAATTGAAAAGTTTCTGAAGCATTTTAAATAAACATACGCAGTATTTTGCCTCAAAAAATTGAGAATACACCAATGAAACTTTTCTATTATTTCGCATAGAAACTAGGTATCACTATTAAAATTAATGTATTTTGGCTCTTATAATGGTACCATGGCTACGTCATGGTACCGATTCGACCCATTTTTGGTGCTGTCTTAAGATATTTGACCCCATTCTTCTTGCAACACTTGTTTTAAATGGGTTTTGTTTCTAATTTTATGTTTCTGAGCCACTTTTTCGAGTATGGCCCCCGAATATTCAATGGCATTGATGTCGGGATACTGTGGTGGTGTGTGTAACTGCTATTTACAATGAAAAAGACACCATATTTTGAAGTTAACATGTATTCTGTTTGGGGTCGTTGTTCTACTGGAAAATGAAATTTCCATCTAAACCCAAATTTTTAGCACTTTCCTTTAAATTGCTGTGAATAATATCCAAGTAAACCATATAATTTATAATGTCATCTATAAAAATTAAATTTCCTACCCCGGATGAAGCCATGTAACCTCAAATCAAAAAGAGTCACCATCATGTTTAACTGTAAGTCGTACATTTTTTGGATCCAAAGCAGTATTAGTCTTTCTCCATACAGTACGATGGCGGTCACTGCCAAAAATGTTGAGTTTTCTTTCATTACTAAATATATATTTCTTCCAAAGGTTATTGGTCTTCAATTGGTGAGTGTTTGCAAACTTCAAATGCTTTTTCTGAATTTGCAAGCTGATGAACGGTTTCTCTCTAACAATGCGACTTTTATATCCAGCTTGTCTAATGGCATTTAGCACAGTTTGAGCACTTACACTTCTGCCTATGATTTGAAAAGTTTCTGCAACAAATTGGATGAACCAAATGGTAGCAGCAATCTAAAGAAAAGTGTTAAAAATTTGGGTTTAGAGGGAAATTCCATTTTCCAGCAGGACAACGACCCCAAACAGAATACACGTTAACTTCAAAATATGGTGTCTTTTTTCATAGTAAATAGCAGTTGCACTCACCACCACAGTACCCCGACATCAATGCCATTGAATATTCAGGGGCCATACTCGAAAAAGTGGCTTAAAAATACAAAATTAGAAACAAATCCCATTTAAAACAAGTGGTGCAAGAAGAAAGTGATAAAATATCTTCAGATATCACCAAAAATTGGTCGAATCGATACCATGACGTTTAGAAGCCATTATAAGAGCCCAAAATACATGCAATTCAATAGTGACACTTTGTTTCTATGCGTGATAGCGCAAAAATTTCATTGGTGTATTCTCAATTTTTTGAGGCAAAATTCTGCGTATGTTTATTTAAAATGCTTCTGAAACTTTTCAATTTAGAAATTTTTCGTTCATTTTTCTTTATTTTCACTCTAAATTAAACCATTTTTTATGTGAAAAAATAAAAACATGTTTGCACTTCCCGGTAATGTGTTATTTATATTGAAAGTCGCATTTATCAAGTAAAAGTAAGGTGTACTCTCAATTTTTTGAGCCACTGTAGGTGTTTCTATATTGCAGAAATATCATCAAATAATTGTTATTCTTGATTTTTTTGATATTCTTTTCTAAAGATTTCTCGAAAGCTTTTACGTACTTATGAAATTTAAAAAAAATACGTTTAAACAATAATTTTATTTTATTTCTAAGCTGTTATCATATTCCACTGGAAAAGTTGATTTAGGTAATTAATGAAAACGATGTAGAACTATTCAAATAAAGGGCTGAAAATCAAATGCAAGTTGAAATTTCAAAACACTTTTTAGAGAGTAATAAATTCTCATAATAGTAATAATAATAATAATAATTGTATAAAGTAATTAATGATAAATAACATACAATTGTATGAAAGACAAACAGAATAATAATCTATCTATCTATACTTATAATAAAGCTCAATGTGTGTGTGTGTGTGTGTGTGTTGGCGCTCTACAGACCAGGTCATTTGACCTACAGCTATCAAATTTGGTACATGTATACCTTAGAGGTCGGGAATGTGCACCTAGGGTCCCTTTTTTTGAAATTTTAATTAGAATTTTAATTATTAATTAAAAACTAACATTCCCGCCAAAAAAATCTTCCATTTTCCCCACCGCCAACTTTCCCGCCAAAATAATCTTCCATTTTCCCCACCGCCAAATGAGTAAGGTTTAATTTTTATTTTCTCCCAACAGTAATAAGGCTAGGGTTAACATTTTTCGGCGGATTATTTCAAACGATTCTGTTTATTTTCTTAATGCTTTATGCATCTAAAATTAAACATTGTTAATTAATCCATGTTTCAGATTCATTCTGAAGTACTTTTGAATTAAAATAACACAGAATAAAGGAAATTAAAAATGTATAATCTGCATAGCGTTACCCCAACTGGCGTAGAAAAATTCACGCATTTGCGTTACCGGAGCTGGCGAAGAAAATTCACGCATGCGCATTCTGATTGTTGCCATGACAACCGTTATCAACGGACGATTTAAATTATTTTTAGGTTAGTTGCATGCTTTTGTAAGTAAATTGTATTTATGTTATTTATATATTTTTTGTATATGCTTATAGCTTTAAGTACATCGTTTTTTAAGTAGTTTTTTAAACCTGTTTTCGACCGATTATTTTAAACGATTCATTTTATTTTCTTAAAGTTTGATGCATTTAAAATGAAACATTGTTCATGAATCGATCTGTTCATGATGAATCTGAGAAAATTTTGTTGAGAAATTCTTGAAATATTACACAACTTAAAAAAGATATTCTTTAGTGCCCATAAAGTTTAAACGCTCAGTGACTCTATTATCAGTAATCATATTATTAAAAAAAATGGTTTGTTTCAGAAAAAAATATTATTATATTAATTGCAATTTAGTCATTTCCATTTTAATTTTAAGCATAAATTCTACCGGAACTAACAGAAAATTAGAGAGATACATATTATGTTATGGCTGAAGGACTTTATATTATTATGAGTGAATTACATGACTATCAAAATTTGAAGCTTTAAAATATTTGATGAAGAAGCTATTAAAGTAGGAATTACATAAAATATTTAATTATTAAAATTTTAAAGAGCATTAAGATTGGCGAACCGGCTGGTCGCCAAAGGCGGCTAGTACTTATAATAAAGCTCAATGTGTATGTGTGTGTTGGCGTTCTACAGGTCAGGTCATTTGACATACAGCTATCAAATTTGGTACATGTATACCTTAGAGGTCGGGAATGTGCACCTGGGGTCCCTTTTTTTCAAATTTTAATTATAATTTTAATTATTAGTTAAAAACTAACTTTCCCGCCAAAAAATCTTCCATTTTCCCCACCGCCAACTTTTCCGCCAAAAAAATCTTCCATTTTCCCCACCGCCAACTTTCAGTAATTTTTTTCTCCCAACAGAATTGAGGCTAGGGTTAACATTTTTTGGCGGATTATTTCAAACGATTCTGTTTATTTTCTTAATGTTTTATGCATTTAAAATTAAACATTGTTAATTAATCCATGTTTAAGATTCATTCTGAAGTACTTTTGAATTAAAATAACACAGAATAAAGGAAATTAAAAATGTATAATCTGCATAGCGTTACCCCAACTGGCGTAGAAAAATTCACGCACTTGCGTTAACGTAACTGGCGAAGAAAATTCACGCATGCGCATTGTTTTCTGACTGTTGACATGGCAACCAACGGATGATTTAAATTATTTTTAGGTTAGTTGCATGCTTTTTTAAGTAAATTGTATTTATGTTAGTTATATATTTTC
Organism: Argiope bruennichi; assembly: GCF_947563725.1. Lineage (NCBI taxonomy): Eukaryota > Metazoa > Arthropoda > Arachnida > Araneae > Araneidae > Argiope > Argiope bruennichi. The sequence goes on from NC_079157.1 coordinate 34,409,080, forward strand.
TGTATATGCTTATAGTTTTAAGTACATCGTTTTTAAGTATTTTTTTAAACCTGTTTTTGACCGATTATTTTAAACGATTCATTTTATTTTTTTAGTGTTTGATGCATTTAAAATTAAACATTGTTAATGAATCTGAGAAATTTTTGTTGACAATTTCTTGAGATATTACATAAATTAAGAAATATATTGTTTAGTGCCCATAAAGTCTAAACGCTCAGTGACTCTATTATCAGTAATCATAGTATTAAAAAAATGATTTGTTTCAGTAAAAAATATTATTATATTAATTGCAGATTAATCATTTACACTTTAATTTAAAGCATAATTTCTACGAGGGGTAACAGAAAATTAGAAAGATACATATCAGGCTATGACTGAAGGCCCTTATAATATTATGAGTAAATTATATGACTATCAAAATTTGAAGTTTTAAAATATTTTGCCGAAGAATCTATTAAAGTTGGAAGTGCGTAAAATATTTAATGGTACGACCGGAGTTTAACCTCCTGCTTGGAGCAATTTTTAAAAATCGCCAACAACGACCTTGTGAAATGTTCAAAAGCAAAGGAACAGATGTTCAATTATAGTGCATAATAAAGATTGCCAGCTTTGGAGCGTTATCGCAACTTGGCGAAGAAGGGGGTTAAACTCCGGTTCAACCTATTTAATTATTAAAATTTAAACGAACATTAAGATTGGCGAACCGGCTGGTCGCCAAAGGCGGCTAGTACTTATAATAAAGCTCAATGTGTGTGTGTGTGTGTGTGTGTGTGTGTGTGTGTTGGCGCTCTACAGGCCAGACCGTTTGACATACAGCTACCAAATTTGGTACATGTATATCCTGGAGGCTGGGAATGTGCATCTGGGGTTCCTTTTTTCGAATTTTTAATTACAATTTTAATTATTAATTAAAAACTAACTTTCCCGCTAAAAAAATCTTCCATTTTCCCCACCGCCAACTTTTCCGCCAAAAAAATCTTCCATTTTCCCCACCGCCAAACGAGAAAGGCTTCAGTATTTTTTTCTCCCAACAGTAATGAGGCTAGGGTTAAAATTTTTCGGCGGGTTATTTCAATCGATTCTGTTTATTTTCTTAATGTTTGATGCATTTAAAATTAAACATTGTTAATGAATCGATCTTTCAGATTCATTCTGAAGTACTTTTGAATTAAAATAAAACAGAATAAATCAAATTAAAAATTTCTAATCCGCATAGCGTTACCCCAACTGGCGTAGAAAAAATCACGTATTTGCGTTACGTAACCGGCGAAGAAAATTCACGCATGCGCATTCTGTTCTGATTGTTGCCATGACAACCGTTATCAATGGATGATTTAAATTATTTTTGGGTTAGTCGCATGCTTTTGTAAGTAAATTGTATTTATGTTAGTTATATATTTTTTGTATATGCTTATAGTTTTAAGTACATCGTTTTTTAAGTAGTTTTTTTAAAATCTGTTTTCAAGAGTTTATTTTAAACGATTCGTTTTATTTTCTTAGTGTTTGATGCATTTAAATTTAAACATTGTTAATTAATCGATCTGCTCATAATGAATCTAAGAAAATTTTGTTGACCAACTCTTGAGATATTACATAAATTAAAAAAGATATTCTTTAGTGCCCATAAAGTTTAAACGCTGAGTGACTCTATTTTCAGTAATCAGATTATAAAAAAAAATGCTTTGTTTCAGTAAAAAATATTATTATATTAATTGAAGTTTAATCCTTTCCACTTTAATCTAAAGCATAAATTCTACGGGTGATAACAGAAAATGAGAGAGATACATATTACGTTATGACTGAAGGCCTTTATAATATTATGAATGAATTATATGATAATCAAAATTTGAAGTTTTAAAATATTTTGATGAAGAAGCTATTAAAGTAGAAATTGCATAAAATATTTAATTATTAAAATTTTAACGAACATTAAGATTGGCGAACCGGCTGGTCGCCAAAGGCGGCTAGTATATAATAAAGGGAGAATAAAATTGTATCAGAAAGAGAACAATAATCTATAATCGTATAAAAGATTTATATATTACTCTCTTTAAAGAATAAATGTATCAAAGATTTAAATATGTATAAAAAATATCCCTGGCCAACGAAATATGTTGTCAAAGGTGATCTTTTAAACATAAAATTAATTAAGAAGTTATATTTCGATACAAAAATTCTAGCTGTTTTAAATTCTTAAACGATTAATGGTTTTTCTTGATATAAATGTCATTATGAATATGTATGTATGTTCCATCCTTCTGTTAAAAATCCAACTTTATATTACACACTTGATATTTAAGACAAAAAGAAAGATGTGTTTGATTTTCAAATTACAAAAACTAATTAAGTATTGAATTAATTAGAAACTAACAAAGAATTTAGCGTTTTTCTGCACTAACTTCAGAATAGATTATCCCACAAAAAATACTTTATATCAGCTTAAAATTCTATATTATATCATTTCAATGATTTAAATTTCTTTTCCGTGCAATTTCCCCCATCAATTATTATTTTTTAATTAAAATTTAACAAGCGACTGAAAAGATGCAAACGATTTTAAAATAAGATAATTCTTAGATGCATCGTCGCTAGGCAACGCGTTAAGATACTCAAATGTTTTATTTTTTTATATTTCCATTTACTTTTGTAAGCACTTCTATAACTTTTTCATAACTTTTATATTAACGTTGAAATTTATTTTATTAGATTAAAAATTACTGTTATTTAAATACCCAGCCATCTTTACTTGAGTCTTCTGCGAAATAATCCATAATTTCATTCGTGAATTAATAATATAATTTATAATAATGTACCAGTAATATAATATAAATAATTACATAATTTTTAATTAAATGAATGATAATTAATTATATAGTATAATTTGTAATAAATATATATTATTAATTGTCTCAAACGATCATTAAAATCTTTTTTCTACTACGTTATTTATGAATAAAATTAAGTATTTATATAACAAATATTTATAACTTACAGAAAAAAAAATTTAAATACCGACGATCTTTAAAAATCTTCTAATTCAACCGATTTTCTAATTTTAATTTTTTAAAAAACTTTCAAACGATAAATAAATACTTTTGATATTATAATATTTTTTTATGAAGGTAATTTTTACTTTAAAAATAATGGAATCGTAAGTATTTTAATTCCGAATAAAGACGTATATATCAGTTAATTATACAGCTTTGTTAAATGAATTTTATAAAATGTATTAATACAAATTTTATTTCGATTTCAGATTTATATTCATTCATCTCCAGTAGAGCTGTTGAATCATTTTCCTGGTTCGCATTTGCCAACCAAGTATGGAGGTGCTTTAACAAATTATTGCATGTCTGACTATCTCAAAAAAGCCAACGAACAACACAGCAATTTTCCAATCGGAGGCCAGAAGAATGTATTTTGACTGTTTATTTTTATATTTATATTTGATTTTTATATATTTTCAAAAGATATGTAGATAAATAATAAAAATTATCTGAATTTTAGACAGAAAGAAGTTTTTTAATGAGATATTTGAATACTGCGTTTCGTGCATATATATATGTTAAATATCTGGAAATCCAAGTTTCTCACGGCAGTTTTTTTATTTATTTATTGTGAAATCATATTTTTTTGCAGAAAATATTTAAATACGAATCCCATACAGATTGCATGTGGATATATTTCAATTTTATCTATATAAAAACTGGTTATTTAAATAAATAAAATAAATCATGAATGCACTCAGTTTAACTTATTATTCGAAACTATATACTATACCGCAATAATCATTTTACATTTTATCCATTACTACTTATATTTTTGAATTTACTCTCAATTTCACCATTTCGAAATCGTATTCAAGATGGTCGTCCCGATGAAAAAGCGACCTTCAGAGGCTATGGTCAGAATCCGATGTAATGCTGATGCAAAGGCGACATTGGCAAAATACGGACGAGCTATATCAGACGAATGCGAAGATTGGCCAATGGCTTGGCGACCACTTTTGCTGCTTGGGATATGACATTGTCATCATGAGAGCAGATAAAACAAGACTTTAATAGTTAGTTACAAAAATGTTTTTTTTGTATTTGTGTAATAATGTCGTTTTTTTTTCTGGAAGTATACCCATATAATTAAACTTAAAAAGCAAAAATATTAAATATGAATACACAGGTAAAAAATAAAGCAAAAAGCGCTACACGAACCGAGGACCGCGCCATTCATGTTGGCCAGACCACTATAAAGCAATGCACACTCTTCGAAGAAGTACCAAAATCGTTGCAGTTTTTATAATTACTGGGAATTTTCTTACACAAAACTCTACAGCTATAGTGTCTATCTCAAATGCTGACAGAGACGAAAATAAATAAATTCTACGTTTACATGGATTGAAAAATAAATCTTCTAATGGAAATATTCAGCCGTCTAAAATTCAATTAATAAACTAAAAAAATAGAAAAAATTATCCTCCTAATGAATACACAAGTTCGTGGACTAACTAGAAAAACTTGAAGAATATGAATAAATAAAAAATTCATTGAACTCTAATTCTGATTAATTTATTGTTCAAAAACAAAATGCGGAGAATTTTTTGGCCAACTGATTTAGCTTTACATTGACAACAAAATTTTTTTTTATCAATATTTCAATATTTGGCGATATTATTTGAATATATGATATTTCTTACATGCATATACATGCTTCATATATAAACATATATACATTATTGAATTTATATTTAACAGAAGAAGAATCTTTATTGAAATTTATTTATATATTTTTATTTTACTTCATGTTATCACCCGAAAAAAATTATGTTATAAAGCTCTCTTATTGTTTGTTTTTTACACAAATTTTTATTGATTATTATTATCTCCAAAATTATATTTTCTAACATTCAAATCATTTCGAATTGTTGAGGAAAATGTTCCATGCGGGACAGACATGCAAGCAATAACTTTTTTAAGAAGAATTTGATTTTTTTTGTATATAAATATTTGAAAATATCTAAATTCCTAATAATTGTAGGTCGAATTCTAACAGGGAAAATTCAACCCCGATATAGCAATATTAATTTGGCAATACGAATTCACAAATAATCAATTGTTTTAACACGTTACTTCATGTCATCCAGTATTTTAGAGTTGGCATAGTATGTTTCACTTGTGTATTGTGATATATAATATATCAACAGGAGAGATATCTCCAAATACTTTCTAATAACGGACCCTCCCCCCTCCTTATAGTTGTGGACTTTGCCGTCTTATCAACGCAAAGAATACTCTGTTCTGCAGATGAGAGGTTTTTTTTTTTTTTTTGTAAATAAAAATTGAAGAGTATCTGCATTTCTAATAAATATAGATCGAATTCACAGAGGGGAATTTCAGGTCAATCGGAAATTCCGCCACGATGTAACACTATTAAACTGACAGTGCGAATTCACAAATAAACAATCTTTTTAACATATTACTACATAAAATCTCTTTCGTGCTGGCATAAAACCTTTAGATTATGTCTTGGTATATGTATAATAAATCATGAACAGGAATGGCATATACTTTCTAATAAAGGAGCTCCCCCCCCCTTCTCCACAGTATGAAGTTGTGGACTTAGTGTAAGACTCTGAACGCAACGAGTATTCTATTCAACAGATAAAGATTTTGTCTTTCTTTACATCTAATATACATTCTTATTTTTCTTCACTATAATAAGAAGCATAAAATGCGACATTATACTTAGAAGAAAAAAGAGGAACAGTGACAATCCTGCTTTGTGCCTGACAAGCCACTCGTGATTACGTCACTTTCGTATTTCCGCTAATTCAACCTATCATATGTTCATTGGGGTGGGAATAGGATATACGCAGATAAAGCATTAGGCTATCTATGCATTAGGTTAAGCATTAGGCTAAGGTCAAAATATATATCAAAAACTTATTCATTTTATATTCCCAATGGTTGCCTTCGGCTAGCAGCTGGTTCGAAGAGGATATTGTTTTATGTAACTTCAATTCAATCGTCAAGGTCCTTCAAACTGCCAAAAGAATCACGCGGTATTGCACATTTTTGATATCCTTTTAAACGAAAGAGATATTACACAGAGTCATTCTTTTCAAGCTTTCAAAAATACAATAAAATCACTCGATTTGTTGGAATAGTGAAATTGAATTTCAGCTCAACATTATAAATTACTGTATGGGCAAAAAATACATTGCCAAAAAACACTTGCCAAAATGCATGAAACGCTTGCTCAAATGTTCAATTAGAATAATTTAAATTGTAACCCTCTAAATTTTGAAATAGTGTAAAAATTTATTTTTATTCAATAATGAAGTTATTGCAGAAAAACGCAGTCATTTGGCTTAATTTTTAATTTAAAAATTTCAAAAGATCAATTTTAAGTCGATATTTCAGTATTCAAAATACATGTGCCCGAGATTCTGTAGCTGTAGATCAAGAGATCTCGACAACGCCAACATGCACATAGTTGTCTTTATTACTAATAAAAAAATTATATGAGCATATCTTTTCCGATATATAATTCAGTTAAATTATTTTATATATTTATAAAATTATTACCTCTTTCATAAAAAAAAAATATTAAAGTTTCAAATGATTAATCCGACATTCACTTAAACTGAGTTTATCATTTTTTTTTTCCTCTCTAGATGGATATTTTTTTTTCGAAAAAATAATTGAATTATAGTCTTTAGTGATAAGAAATATCTACAAATCAATGTAAAAAATTCAAGTTTCAGAAAAATATGCGTCAATTAAGCTTTACTAAAACGTTGAAAACAATTTATTTTATCTTCCAAATGTCAATAGATTAAGTAAAATTTAAAAAAAAAATTAGTAATTTGAATGAACCAGATTGTCATGAATCATTTTTATCTATAATCTATAAACTTCTCAGATTACATTTTTAAAAGAAGACTTAAGATCACATTTTCTTTTCTGTTATAAACTATTTCAGATTCTTTTTAAATGTCCTTGAAATTTTCTGCATTTTGGATTAATTAGAAACCGAGGTGGATACAGATGAAATAAAAAAATAACGTTTCTAACTGTAAACGTTCAATTTGGACATTTGTTTTGATTTAATAATAATTTTTAACTCACAACTGATATTTTGAAAACTGCGCAATACTCTAACAGTTTTTTTACAATGCCCCAAACCGTTGTAATACTAGATTCCAAATCTTAGATATTATTTTTAAATAATTTTACAATATTTCAAGATTTTTGAATGTTGTCAATTTCAAATGTTCTCCACTGATTGAACTAGCTAATTTCGCTTTATTTTGAAGTACATTTAATTTCTTTTTATCAATTAATTAAAATAATTTTGAATCAATTCTTTAGATGAGATTTTATCAAATTTTTCTAAACAAATCTATCTGATTGTTTACTTTCTGCGTTCTTTCTGTGTTTTCGTTACCACTTAAATTATCTCCATAAAGAAGGCATTTCCAAAGCCAATATTAATCGACTTTCTCTATTTGCCAATTAAAATCAACTAGATTTTCGAAGAAACATACATTTACAGAATTGCCACTCATGATGGAAATTCTTGTACGAAGAATGAATTTCTTTTACCTTTCCAAATATGAAAATATTTAACGTTAATATTTTTTTTTATCTCGATTAAAAGAATATTCTTAAACCAAAATTGCATTTCCCGGAAAAGAAGCATTTCATTTTACCTAATGTAGTATAATATGCGATTTTTTTTAAATGCGGGTAAGTGTGAGCAAAGAATTTTAATTTCTTGCTCAGCATCTCTGTGCTTCTCTGAAACATTTTAAGTTTCTTTTTATATCAGTTGCAGAGATTTTAAAATATTTTATATTTCAATTCGAAGTTTAATATGCCGTATGCTTGGTACAGTATGGTCAAATGTGGCTTTTGTTCCAAAAAGAAACATCATCTACCTACCTATCTACCCAGAAACTTCTTAAATTTCCTTTTCTCAAGTTTTTCATTCTTTTTTTTGTAATTTTAGTATTTTAATTGTCGACCAGAGCAAATGTGATAATAGAAGCTTCTTTGAATTCGAGATGATTTTATGATGTTACAAGATAAATCAGTCGTTCATTTTGAAAGTGGGGAAAGTCCACTTTTGAAAAAAATGGAGATAATGGTAGTTGTATGTAAAACTTGTTACGATCTTTTTATCTTTAAACAATTTAAAGTAAAAAAAAAATCAGATTCTTGTATTTTGGAGATGGAAGTTTTAGCTCTTAACAGTATTGAAAATATGTTTATTTTGAAAGTGGTGCAAGTCCATCTTAGATTGAAATTATTTTTGACCGAATATATTACGGCAAAATTTAACTCCGAATGCTATATGGTGAAGCAAATGTAGCCATTTGATATCATGCCTGAAATCTAGGGTGTTTTTATCTATCTGTCATTGATAATAAAAATCGGTGGTTGTACAGTATTTCATAAATAATAAAAAAGTATATCTTATTTTTGTGTTTCGATAATAATATGTTTACTTCCAACACCGATTGTGCAGTCCAGTGACAATGAAATAAATATTATTGATCATAAATTTTTGTTGTCAAGGCATTCAATTTTACCGAACGATCGTGATTTTGGAGTGATAGAACTGACAATCCCGAAAACCAGTTCCCTGTATATTCACCAGGATTATTATAAAGTAATACGAAATTGTCGAAAACATAATAAACGTTTAATACATGAAATGAAACGTTTATAATTATTTTCAATCCAAATTCGGGAGAAAGCGGTTTTAAACAGAAATAAAAATACCGATGGAGAAACCGTGAATTAACTATATGCTGGATCAGATTTAAAAGGGATGCACCATACAAAATGTTCTACAAAACTTCGATAGAACGAGATGCTGAATTTAAAATGATTGATTTGCCATCACAAAGGGAAAGACAAAATAATTTCAGAAATATAAAATAATCTTTTATGTATGAAAAGAAGTAGATCTATTACATCTGAAAAATACAAGGGCATGATGGATTTATACCTCTTGTTCATACCTCCTATATACCTCTTGTTCATCATAAACATTTTAAAATGTTAAATCCTGAAAAAAATTCAATTTAATTATACCTACGTGTAAACGGAAAATGTATAATGTATAAAACAGTTCTTTATAAAACTGTATCGTTTTTTGTTATGTTATATTTTCTACAAGAATATTCTTTGTTTTGTTTCACTTTTTATCAAATAAATAAATAAATATAAATTTGTGAATAATATTTTTTTGTTATTAAAAAAAAAATTCTATTGCAATTGAAATATTTCCCAATTAAATGAACGTTTACAATAATTCATTAATTTTGAAAGTGAGGCAAATCCATTTAGTTATAATAAAACTCTTATTTGTTAGACAGCACTGTAAACACTATTGGATTATAAATTTACATTATCGGGTTCCACAAAATACAAAAAATATATCTATTAATACTTACCAATATTTTTAAATTTATTGAAATGCAAACTTTTAAATATCTCGCAATAACAAAAAAATGGCCCCATTTTCAAAATAAAGGGCTCAAATGTTGCAATTGTTGTGTCATAGAGTTGGCAGTCAAATTGCCGGTAGTGTCTTTGAATTGAAAAAGATTGCATTTCTGAAATAGGCGTTTTCTTCGAAATTTGTGATTACTATTTCTAAATTTAAGCATATGTCTTCAAATTGTGTATATTGAAATATAGAGCGCCGTTTGTGTTTAGATGGATGCAAAAGAAACCTTTTAATAACCTTACAGTATGGGGGATATAAAAAAGCAATTTTGTAATACTTTTACTGTCAACATTCACAAAAGTTAAAGTATCTTTAAACATGCGATCAATTTATTTAATAAAATATATAATTGATTGCACAGGGCAAATGGTTTTTTTTAAATCCGAATTTATGCCAAAGAAATATTTTCTATTTATATTATTGGCATTTTTTTCTATTCCGCGTCAGACACTTAATGGTTTTTTTCTTTCTAAACATCCCCCCCCGGGGACATCTTGAAATGAGAAAGAGAAGTTTCCGCCATGGCGGTTGGTTCTCACCACTCTGGAGGGTATACGAAAAGGTAGGGTCTGGCTCCTCACATCAATAACGGAACATACTCCCTTTGGGAAGGATTGTACCTTGGCCGGTGATAGCCCTTAGGACTCAAACACAGTTCTCGCCAGTGTTGCTGTAGCGGCGGTCTGGTCATTCAGTTATTTTATCCGTGTGCCTTCAGTCAGGTCGGAGAATCAGTGATATGACTTTCCTTGTTACACAAAGTTTGAGACTCCATAATCAATGGCAATTTTTCTTCGTTTTCTTGTCTTTTCAGAATTTGTCGATCGAATTTGGCAACATTCTATATTCAAGGTGATTTATAAAGTCATTTTAAACCTGTTTAACGCAAAACAGTGTTTCGTATAACCAGGGAATCAACACTTACCTACTGTAAAGTGACTACACTGAATGTAATGAAGCCGATTATAGCATCCCTAGCGGCGAAAGTAAGTACTGATCTGATAAAATAGGTAGAAATTTCAGGGAGTACACTGTTTTCTCCTAGCCAATTAGCATAATAGCAAAGTCGATCTTATTTTAATCTATAAATTTCTAATTATTTTATTAAGTCTATTTACACATTATTTTATTTCATTCGTATATTGTTGCATTTCAAGTTTCACTATCATCTTGTTCTTGTGGACCTATCAGTCATCCACAGAATGACGTGCAATAGCTCTTGACATTTTCCATCTGCATAAAATTTATAAGGAAAACATGTTTAAATTGTGAATGAACTTTCGTACATGTATGACAGCCATGTTTTAATCAGGTTTTATTAGAAATTATACGAAACTTGCATATTCGAATCCTCTGATTCTACCAAGAGAATATTGTTCAGATTATTATTATCGTTGTACATTTCCTTCGCTCTTAATTAGAAAAAAAATGCATAATAATACCAAAGAATACGTTTTTCAATTTTAAGGTGAACCCTTTTTCAAGTCACTACAAGTTCATAATTTTAATTACAAATACATGCGCCAATTTTACAGATAATTCCATGAAACCTTTTCTTATGTTTTTATTATGGGAGAGCATATATTTTTCTAAATAGAATTTTTGGTCAAAATCCTTTACTTTTTATGTTACTTTTTGCAATTTTCTTGTTTCGACCCTAGGGGCACTGTAACCTGCTTCATTATTTTCAGTTTAGTCACTTTATTATGACTACATGTTATCTCCATTGAGGCGTCATTTTAAGTTTCAAGATTCTAAAAGAACTTTTCCAATACCCGTATTTTTACAGATAGTTTAATTTGCCCTCATGCTGATATCAAGTAATATATAATATTATCAACCTAATTATAAATATCAATATTATCAACTCTTCTACCTTATTTGAATTGTGATTCTTTCCATAATGATAACGCTTACTAGAATCATCAATAACTGCTGAAATCTGCAAAATCTATCATTTAATAAAAATTACTCGTCTGACATATTCTATAATGAACGATTTTACCACTTATCTTGTTGTGTACCATTTTTAAAAAATACGATAGTAACGATGCTGTAATGCGTATTTGTGAAAAAAAAACTTTCATTTTAAAGTTATATTTCAGCACTTTCTAAAATTGGTTGACTCAACATTTTTAAGGCATTTTCATTTTCAAACATTTATTTTGAATACTGATCATTGATTTTTTTTCTACTAACAATATATTTGAGCATTTCCTATTTCAATAATCAGATTGGAAAATATAAAAATATATCGAACGGTATCAAAATGGAAAATTTTATTGTTGCACATTTGCACTTCCTTCATGGGCACTTTATATTTATTAAAATTGCTGTTGGAAATATTTTACAAACTACCCAAGACTACAATACGTCCTTCCATGAAGAAGAATCAAAAACTCCCTCAAGAAAGTTTAATTGAAAGGTGAGTTTTAATTTAAAGGTAATTAAAAATGTTTCTCATTTCTCAATTAAATTATTTACAGTTAGATCCATTTGAAATAGAGTTATAACGTACAAAGTAAAATTAACGAATATGTTAATATTACCGTATATCTATACTTATAATAAAGCTCAATGTGTGTGTGTGTGTGTGTGTTGGCGCTCTAGAGGCCAGGTCATTTGACATACAGCTATCAAATTTGGTACATGTGTACCTTAGAGGTCGGGAATGTGCACCTGGAGTCCCTTTTTTTGAAATTTTAATTAGAATTTTAATTATTAATTAAAAACTAACTTTCCCGCCCAAAAAATCTTCCATTTTTCCCACCGCCAACTTTTCCGCCAAAAAAATCTTCCATTTTCGCCACCGCCAAATGAGTAAAGCTTCCGGGTTTTTTTTTCTCCCAACAGTAATGAGGCTAGGGTTAGTATTTTTCGGCGGATTATTTCAAACGATTCTGTTTATTTTCTTAATGTTTGATGCATTTAAAATTAAACATTGTTAATTAATCGATCCTTCAGATTCATTCTGAAGTACTTTTGAATTAAAATAAAACAGAATAAAGGAAATTAAAAATTTCTAATCCGCATAGCGTTACCCCAACTGGCGTAGAAAAAAAATCACGTATTTGCGTTACGTAACTGGCGTTGAAAATTCAAGCATGCGCTTTGTGTTCTGAATTCCGCATTGTGTTGACGAATTATAATCAACGGATGCGGACTGGATTTAAATTTTTTTTAGGTTCGTTGCATGTTTTTGTAATTAAAATGTATTTATGTTAGTTATATATTTTTTTGTATATGCTTATAGTTTTAAGTGCATCGTTTTTTAAGTAGTTTTTTTAAAACCTGTTTTAAACCGTCTATTTTAAACGATTCGTTTCATTTTCTTAGTGTTTGATGCATTTAAAAGTAAACATTGTTAATGAATCGATCTGCTCATGATGAATCTAAGAAAATTTTGTTGACAAATTCTTGAGATAATACGTAAATTGAAAAAGATATTCTTTAGTGCCCATAAAGTTTAAACGCTGAGTGACTCTATTTTCATTAATCAGATTATAAAAAAATTCTTTGTTTCAGTAAAAAATATTATTATATTAATTGCAGATTAATTCTTTCCACTTTAATTTAAAACATAAATTCTACGGGTGCTAACAGAAAATGAGAGAGATACATATTACGTTATGACTGAAGGCCTTTATAATATTATGAGTGAATTATATGACTATCAAAATTTGAAGTTTTAAAATATTTTGATGAAGAAGCTATTAAAGTAGGAATTGCATAAAATATTTAAATATAAAAATTTTAACGAGCATTAAGATTGACGAACCGGTTGCTCGACAAATTCTTGAGATATTACATAAATTAAGAAAGATATTTTTTAGTTCCCATAAGGTTTAAATGCTCAGTGACTCTGTTTTTGTTAATCATGTTATTAAAAAAATTAACATTTATTGACGAACACGAACACACTGATATTCACCGTTAGTCTGATTAGATGTTATAAAATCTGAATAGATAAACATAAACGTGTAAACAGCTGTGCGCCGGTTTCTATGGCAACACAGCTGGAAAGGGAAAAGAAGTTTCGGAAGAAAATTCACGCATGCGCATTGTTCTGATTGTTGCCATGACAACCGATATGAACGTATGATTTAAATTATTTTTAGGTTAGTTGCGTGCTTTTGTAAGTAAATTGTATTTATGTTAGTTATATATTTTTTGTATATGCTTATAGTTTTAAGTACATCGTTTTTTAAGTAGTTTTTTTAAACCTGTTTTCAATGATTTAAATTATTTTTAGGTCAGTTGCATGCTTTTTTTAATTAAATTGTATTTATGTTAGTTATATATATTTTTTGTATATGCTTATAGTTTTAAGTAGTTTTTTTAAATGTGTTTTAGACCGATTATTTTAAACGATTCATTTTATTTTCTTAGTGTTTGATGCATTTAAAATGAAACATTGTTAATGAATCGATCTGTTCATGATGAATCTGAGAAAATTTTGTTGACAAATTCTTGAGATATTACATAAATTAAGAAAGATATTCTTTAGTGCCCATAAAGTTTAAACGCTCAGTGACTCTATTATTAGTAATCATATTATTAAAAAAAATGCTTTGTTTCTGTAAAAAATATTATTATATTAATTGCAGATGAATCATTTACACTTTAATTTAAAGCATAAATTCTACGAGGGGTTAACAGAAAATTAGAGAGATACATGTCACGTTATGACTGAAGGCCTTTATAATATTATGAGTGAATTATATGACTATCAAAATTTGAAGTTTTAAAATATTTTGCTGAAGAATCTATTAAAGTTGGAATTGCATAAAATATTTAATTATTAAAATTTTAACGAACATTAAGAGTGGCGAACCGGCTGGTCGCCAAAGGCGGCTAGTTAACAAATAAAATCAGGAAGAGAATGCACTGACGCTACAACAAACAATTAAAATATTTTTCACATATCTATAGCTTATAAAAGGGAATAACTATTTTAACGTGAGTAAAGTAAAATAAAAGTGATTCACAGTTTCTTTAGTAATCAGGAAATGAGTTTATATCAACCTATCTACAAATAAATAAATAATCATAATTTTTCATAAATAACCCATGTATATTTATGAATAAATGTTAAAAGTGAAACATGAATCTTTTGAATTCATTAGACATCTTGTTTTTAAAATTTACTTAATAATATGTACAACTTTTGAAAATAAAATAAAAATGGTGGGAAATAACTGAATTTTGTAATTAAGAAATCAGCAGATGTTTTCAAATTTTCAGAAAGGTAGTACATAATAGATAATGGAATGATTCTGGACAAATAAACGAAGTCAACATGTTAACCATTCTTTGAATAATTTTTTTCAGTTTTTATGAAATGAATCAGGGTGATATAATTTATGTTCTAGATTAAAGGAAAAATGTTAAAAAAATCCTAGTATAAATATATAATATAAAATAATTAAAAAAATACAATATGATGAAAATATCCATCATCATGCAAATTTGCATGCTAAGCTCAGTACAAAATAATCAATGTTTTTCTCTTTTTAATTTCTCTACTCATTATCGCTTTTATTAGCAAACACATCTGAGATTAGTTATAAAAATTGTTCAAAAAATCGCAAATTTCTTTCTTCGAACCAAAATAGACAGCAGAATGATAAGTTCAAACCTACTATAATCATTGTGATATTTGATTTTTTTTAACCGCTTGCGTTTTTTGTTACACAATAGTCGTGAAAAAAGTTGCCAGCAACAACCAATTTACAATACACCTGTTTTGAGTACGATTTTTTGTTCACTAAATGTTAAGATTAAAATTTCCGTATTCATGCAAAGAATGTTTAAACACGAAGCATTACATATGCGAAAGGATAAAACAATTAAAAGAACGATGTAGCAGTTGCATTACAATATCTTCTCTTCCGGATAATAGATGGCGATGCCTGATTAGAAACGCCTCCCACAGTGCATTGCGATTTTTATTATAATAAGATGAGGTGCTGTTCTGTTAAGGTGTGCGTACGTTAATGTCTTGTCTTTCGTGTTTGCGTTTGTTTTGTGTGAAATGTGATTATTAAAGAAATGTTCCAGAAAATATAGTCCTCTTTTTCCACTGCACGATCATAATGATCTTCATTCCACCACAACATGCATTTTACAGAGCATGTCAGAGTTTTAGCCTTTCATTCACTGACTCCACTGAATGATTTGTTATAGATTTTAAACATTAAATCATTAATATTCAAGCATCTGCTTTTGAAATAAATATTATCAAATAAATAAATGAAAAAATATATAATAATAAATATTATCAATAAATATACACATCACCAGAAACATTAAAAGTGTTATACTACTGAATGGATAGTTTTCTTGGCTATACAAGCAGTGGTTATTTTACATGAATTTATATAAAATATATATCGAGATATAAGACAAAAAAAATAGTCCATTTAAAGTAAAGAAATGAAACCTTTTATATAATATTACTTGACAAGATCCCAATACACAGTGTTATTTAAGAGAAACTTTCACAATCTTAAATGTTGAAAAATGAATGTTTTTTTAAAACTAATATTAATTATGGAACCAATATATAATTGTAAATTGTATGTTTATATTAATATTATTGTGTCTTCTAGCAAACGCTTGAAAATGTCTGGACGCAATAATTTTGTTTTCTCCACTTATTCAGCCGGTCGCTTGAGGTTAATCAGTAAAAGAAGACTTCATAGTCTATGCCAAGTCCATACCAACAATAGAAATGCTTCTCCAAGATTCATTCTAAGAATATTCGCAAAGCACTTTATTTTATTCATATGTTTGGCATGCTTTGCTTACCAATCTATACTTTTCTTCAGATACTATTACACTTTTCCTACCAGAATAAATCTGAAAATTACCAATCCAGAAAGATTCACTATGCCGGCTCTCACATTTTGCAATGATAATCCGTAAGTACATCCATTTCCAATTAGTTTTGAAATCATTATGTTTTGAGACTGATATTCTTTTGTAACTCGAGTAATGTAAAAAAGTGAATTCAGATGGCAGCACTGCACACGACAGAATGATTCAACGTATTTTACTCTCCTGTATAGGAAATATACAAAGAAAAAATGTTGCAAATATCAAACAAAAAATTTGGTAATTTTCCGTTAGCCTGGCGCAAGCGAAAAGTCGCCAAATAATGTAGAATTCCGCCAAATTGCTTACGCCAAATTCTCGTTTGATTCACAATTGGCGACATTTGCGCCCGGCTAACGGAAAGGTACCGAAAATTTTAATGAAACTTTACAATTTAGAAATTGCCGAATCCGAAATCATATTTTATGTTTGTTTATCTTTAAACATTTCAATGTTCACTATAAACCAAATTTGGAAACAAGCTGACCATTTGGTTGTGTATATACTCTCGTATATGTACTTGCTGTAGCTCATAAATACAAACTAATAAATGAAAGAAAATAAATGGAATTCGGTATTTTATCCTTAAATAATATTTTAGACCTAGTTGTGTTGATCTTAGGATTCATTCCATTAAAAAGAGAGCATTCAATATACATAGTGGTTTACACCAATATAATCTATACTTATAATAAAGCTCAATCTGTGTGTGTGTGTGTGTTGGCGCTCTACAGGCCAGACCGTTTGACATACAGCTACCAAATTTGGTACATCTATACCTTGGAGGTTGAGAATGTGCACCTGGGGTTTCTTTTTTTGAATTTTTAATTAGAATTTTAATTATTAATTAAAAACTAACTTTCCCACCAAAAAAATCTTCCATTTTCCCCACCGCCAACTTTTCCGCCAAAAAAATCTTCCATTATCCCCAGCGCCAAACGAGAAAAGCTTCAGTTTTTTTTTTTTCTCCCAACAGTAATGAGGCTAGGGTTAAAATTTTTCGGTGGATTATTTCAATCGGTTCTGTTTATTTTCTTAATGTTTGATGCATTTAAAATTAAAAATTGTTAATGAATCAATCTTTCAGATTCATTCTGAAGTATTTTTGAATTAAAATAAAACAGAATAAAGGAAATTAAAAATTTCTAATCCGCATAGCGTTACCCCAACAGGTGTAGAAAAAATCACGTATTTGCGTTACGTAACCGGCGAAGAAAATTCACGCATGCGCATTCTGTTCTGATTGTTGCCATGACAACGTTATCAATGGATGATTTAAATTATTTTTGGGTTAGTTGCATGCTTTTGTAAGTAAATTGTATTTATGTTAGCTATATATTTTTTGTATATGCTTATAGTTTTAAGTACATCGTTTTTTAAGTAGTTTTTTTAAAACCTGTTTTCAACCGTTTATTTTAAACGATTCGTTTTATTTTCTTAGTGTTTGATGCATTTAAATTTAAACATTGTTAATGAATCGATCTGCTCATAATGAATCTAAGAAAATTTTGTTGACCAACTCTTGAGATATTACATAAATTTAAAAAGATATTCTTTAGTGCCCATAAAGTTTAAACGCTGAGTGACTCTATTTTCAGTAATCAGATTATAAAAAAATGCTTTGTTTCAGTAAAAAATATTATTATATTAATTGAAGATAAATTCTTTCCACTTTAATTTAAAGCATAAATTCTACGGGTGCTAATAGAAAATGAGAGATACATATTACGTTATGACTGAAGGCCTTTATAATATTATGAATGAATTATATGATAATCAAAATTTGAAGTTTTAAAATATTTTGATGAAGAAGCTATTAAAGTAGAAATTGCATAAATTATTTAATTATTAAAATTTTAACGAACATTAAGATTGGCGAACCGGCTGGTCGCCAAAGGCGGCTAGTATAAAAATAAAAATCCGCCATATTGTAACATTTTATGAGAAAGATGTATGGTATTAGGTGATTCTCAAATGTTTGTTCCCATTTCGATGGTAATAAAAATTTGAGTATTCCTGACCAAGTTTAGTAAAATTACACAATCTTCAAAACGGAGGAGTTTCTGCTTTCAGTTTAGTTTTGCTATATTAACTTGCTGTTTGAAAAAATACACAAAAGCACTTTTGTAACCTAATAATTCTGATACACTCTTCAAGTATCTGAACCACAGAACAACAACCACAGACGTTTGGTCCATTATGTTAATGTGAATTAGCCAGTATAAACAGCATATATTTGTTGAATTCGAACCTAGGCCACTTTTATCAGGAATCTCAGGACTTGCGAAAAATTACTGTGGACAGAGCTGGAAAAGAGATGTTAGTTCGATTCAATACTATATGAAAAATCTAGGGTAGAGCATTCAAACATGTTTATACTATTTATTTGAAGATTGCTAACATTTCCGAATCATTAAATTAAATAATATGAAAGATATATTCGATTTCAAGATTTCAGGGGAATATTATGAAATTAATACTGTAAAAGAAACACATATCAAAGTAAAATTTTTAAACTGAGTGGTGTTTAGCTCACGCATTCTAAATTCACCGCAACTTTTCCTTCCTTACAGGATATATAGTTACACCATATAGGAGCAACTTGTTTCAGAGATTCGCCGAATTTGAATTCAAACTTAACGCAGAATCTGAACTCAAATACACAACCTGACTGATTAATTTCAGCGAAACATTCAAAATCACTTTTTTTTTTCTGCAATGCACACAGTTTTATTAGCAAATTTTAAATTGATTGCAAAGAATGAATTAAAATAAATTTATTAGTATTCTTAGAACCTTTTATTAAACGTCTTTAAATTTGTATTTTTTTCGGAATTATCGTAGCAAGTTTGGGCTTCTTTGATTTGTCTGCATTGTCATTGTCGGATTTGATTATTTAAGATCTTGTTTTCTGTGGGTAATAAATCTTATATGCCGAAATTCACAGATAGAGAATGCATCAACAAAGTATCACATCTTAATGAAAACGACAGTGGAAATTTTTTTAGAATTAATGTGAAAAAAAAATCACAAGTTTCAAATATGATGATACAACAAAATTTTATAAAAAAAAATAAACATCAATAAAACTTTTATAATAAATAAACAACAATAAAATCTTATAAAAAATAAACAACAAAAAAATGTTGTAAAAATAAACAGTCACAAAAAATGTTATAAAAATAAGCAACAACAAAATTTTATAAATATAAACAGCTACAAAATTTTATAAAAATAAATAGCAACAAAATTTTATAAAAATAAATAGCAACAAAATTTTATATAAATAAATAGCAACAGAATTGTTATTGCAAAACTGCGGAGCGTTGCAACAAAATTTTTTAAAAATATTTTCATTTTTTTTAAATAGGAAAACGCAACACGCAATAAAACTGCTATTATTGCAAGCACATTTTTAAAAATTTTAAAGTGACGTAAAATTGATTTTTCCTCAAAAATTTACGATAGTAATATTGTGAAACACATTCAGTTTTCTATTTATTATAACGCAAATGAAAATTATAATCACATTTTGAAAATTCCATTTTTCAAAGTGAGGTTTACTATCCAGAAAGTATATACAAAACTGGAAATACATACTGGAAAAATAATAACAACTGGTAAATCCATACTGGAAAGGGCATTAAAAAATTAAGTGGAGTAAAATTAATTTTTTTGCAAAAGTTTACATTAACAACAGTGAGAAACAAGTAAACCTTTCGATTCGTTATTACGTAAATGAAAATGCTAATCATATTTTGAAGCGAGGATGAAAGGATTTCCCAGGAAGTAACAACGTTTACCTCCCAATAAGTAAATATACGCCAAATAGTCCTATAATCAAATGTCATGACTGCAGAATGCTGCTTCTCTTGCATTCTCAAGATATTTGTAGACTTTCAGTGAAATATCATATTTGAGTCATTCATTCATCTACAATATGCTAAATAAGTAACATTATTATATTAATAAAACTAAATCACAATTTTGTTGAATTATTTTATTTGAATAGCACTATAAAATGGTTTTATTTAAATTATTAGATCAGCCATTTTCTTCAAAAAGACTTCAACTTACATACGAATATGTGTTTGATGCGTTATGAAAATACAGCTAATTTCATATTGATGAAATGTAAATTTTTATGCTTATTTTTTTCATTATATATTTTATTGATTTCAGAGTGAAAAGAAGTGAATTTTGTTCTAAATTTCAAAACCTGTGTGAAAATCCAAACAACATAACCGCATTTTGTTCGCGACACTCTTATATGTGTAAGGACAACACAACAAACATCTTGGTAAATATTTTAATTGTTACTAACCAATTTAGTAATTTTTGAGATGCTTTCTTTAATTTATTATTAATCGTGTAAAGACTAATCTGTATATTGTATTGCGAAGTCTTCCGCAAACACGATGGTAAATGACAATGCTTTATTTCACAAGAAACCATAAAAATACAAATGGGCAAAGCATAGACATAAATAGAGTTTGCAGAAATCAGTTATATATTAAGGAAATTCCTTGTTAAACAAGTGCAATAGCAAAAATCACGCAGAGAGAAATCAACGCTGGAAAGAGAGAACTCTCCTTTCTCTTTAATTTTACTTCTTACTCTTAAAATGCTTATTTTTTGTTTGGTCTAAACAAGGATTTCGTTATCAAGGGTTATTTAAATAGGCACTAATTGATCACAAATAGCTTCTAGTCAGAAGTCTGAAGAACTTCCATCAATTGTGAAATCAGGAAATTAAAATACCTTAAAATTTAGGGAAAAATGTAACACACATTTACGTTTTTAAGTGGTTACCTGGATAGCCTAATTGGTTGGGCGTTGAGGCCGGATTCGCATCCCTTGGTTTATGTGCTCCAACCCCGCCGGCCGAAGACCCTCCATGTACATGGTAGCTGGTGCAAATATAAATTTATCGTAGCCAAAAAGTCCTACAAGTTGAGACAATACCGCTAGGGGTACTGGACCAGAGGTGACTGTTGTCTGATTTAGGCCTAAATCATAATCAGTGAATGAAATGTAGGAACGAATTCCGCCCCTTGAAAAGGGCTGTGACGCATGACGCTATGACGTAATCGTGCCCCAGATGGCGTTAATAAAACAAGAGAGGCGCTAAAACTTGGCTTATAACTAATTGCTGTAAGCAACAACAACAATGTTTTTAATAGCATTATGATGTCATGGTCCTAATCTCCATTACGAAGTTCCATGAGCACAATGAAAATAACACGGTTTTACTGTCTGACAACCATGAACATAAAGTTATCTTTATGCAGTTTAATGATATTAAATATAACCAAAGTTCTCAAATAATCTGCTGGTCATAAAAGAGATTACTTATTAGAAATAATCGATTAATACGTACATTGTACAGGAGTAAAATTTTTGAAGGGAATATAGGTCTAAAAATCAATGCTTATTCTTATACGATCATTGAAGATTTTAATTCGGATGCATATAATTATTTTAGAGGAAAGTATCAATGTTTATATTTGGTTCCGAATTTTAAAAAAATTACTAGCTTTATATGAATAGGAAATTAAATGGATCTGATGATAAAAAAAAATAATCTTAGAGAATTAGAATTTACTGAGTTGTTTCAAGAGAATTAAAATCAAAATAATACTTAGTGTTCTAATCAGAGATTCAGTATTCAAATATCGTGCATCAAGAAATAACTGCATTCATTATTTTTTTCCAGATCCCCAAACTTGGTTATTATGCAAGTGATTCAAAGACGGAAGTTGTAAAAGCTCTTCGTAAATTATACATAGGAAACAATATTCCTGACAAATTTTGGAACATTAAGAGTGGCCTACTGAACACAAACAAGTATGGAATGTTTCAAAAAATAAAACATCTTTTAAGCAACCAAGGTTTCATTTATTTTTCACATTGAAAATCCTTAAAACACATTCTTTTATTGTATTTATTTTCTATTCTTTTATCATGCATCCCATTATTATAATTATTATAATAATTAATAATAATTATTATCATTTATCATGATAATAATTATTATCATTTTCTAGGGTAAAATATCAGTTTTAAATTCAATTTTCTCCTCTCTTGTCCGAATACCAACTGCGCAGAAATCATTTGATATTGTAGTGCAATAGTTCCAGATCTGAATGAATAAAAAGAAGTTACGAACATTTTTTGACAATTAAGTATTTTTTTCATTAAATTTGAAATATTTCAAAAAAATGATGTATTCATTGAACTCAAATTTTTACTTCGTATTTCCTCTTGAACAACGCACTGGTAGCGCAAAACTTTGTATCAAATGAAGGAAAAAAAGTTAAGAGAAAATTTAGGAAACAACTTAATTTTTTTCCAAAGTTTCTTTCTTTATTTTGACCTATTGAATAAATGGTAATAAATAAAGTCCATCTATTCATTTTAAAATTATTTATTTATTTATTTATTTATTACATTTTTAACTTCCTAAGTCTAATCTTTACTTTAAGATAAATAGATTTTCGCTTTGAAGAAATATGATTTACGGTTTTTCCATCCTCATAGGTTTCGATATCCACATGCATATTTTAGTGGATTATTTTGGGTGGCTTCTTCGTATCTACTAGCAAAGTGTGTTGCTATGTTTTATTCAATATTTTTGATACTTCTGATGACAATTTCTTTAGAATATCATCTGATATATTAAAATATTAAAAAATAAACATATAGAGGAAGAATCACAATCTAATCTTAAAAATGTAAGATAACTCCAAACAAAGGATTGTTAAACACAGCATGTTCAGGAGGGTGAAATAAATGGCAATTATAAAAATTTTTTTTATCTGTCTGCCTTCATTGCTTATAATTTTAAACTTAAAGCCTTATGTATAATGAATATATTTCAGCCCAACAATAATTAATATTCATTAAGAATTTAATTTAACATTTTATTCCAAGAACAGTTTTCTAACGCATATTTAATTTAAGGTTTTGTTCAAATAAAAAGTTCTAACATATATTTAATTTAACGTTTTGTTCAAATAACAGAATACTAATATATATTTAATTTAACATTTTGTTCAAATTACTGAGTTCTAATATATATTTAATGTAATATTTTGTTCAAATAACAGAGCTCTGATATATACTTGATTTTTATTATCTCATTTAGTGATTTCAAAACAATATACGTTTTCGATACACGCAGAGAAGTATACGTCACCTGCTATGCTCATAATCTGCATCTTAATACTTCATCTGCACCTGAAACTATGAACACAAGTATGTACTTTTGCAATACTAATTCTGAAATATGTATGAATATGAATGCTATCACCATCCTTCACGCCCTTCAATTGTGAACTTTGAAAATTTCGAGAACGCCATGATTGCTCATATTTTTATTTTCCGAGTCAACACATAAAAATCTTGTAATTTTTTTTTTTTTTTTTTTTTTTTTTTTTTTTTGAAATGTGAATTTTGTGAACACCAGAAATAATACCAAATATGCATCTTAGGCACTTTTTTGTTAATTTATTGAAAACAAAATTTTATATAAGATTAGAATTTTAAGAACAAGTTCACATACCAAATTTCATTTATCTAAGTCCTTGAGCTTTTGCATTATCGCGTTTACATGCATGTAAATATGTAGACAGGCAAGCTCTAACCCCGCTTACTGACTAAACTAAATGAATAACAAATTTTAATGTTTCATCTCTTTCTCCCTTTCTCTCTCTGTCTGTCTGTGTGTGCGTGCGTGCGCCCGCTTCAAACACGCTTCCTATGATTGAATTTCTTACAAAATTTGGAGATGTAGGCAATTCAATATAAGGACTAAATAACATGTTCCTTCCTGTCATAATACCGACATTTTTAATTGTCTTATACTTAATAATATATCTAAAAACTGATTTATTTTCTTTTCAAGATGGTCTGAAACGTGCAGATCTGTCAAAAAAATTAAAATTGATTAAAAATTCATCATAAAAAGTAGATTTGATTGCTATATTTTAAAAGACACAGGATTTTTAAACATGTATTTTTTATGTAAAATAATAATTGTGATAATTGCAACAATTCTGTTACCAGTCTTATTTTATAAGGATTTAAAATTATTTTTTTATTTACACAAATTGGTTTAAATTCAATAGAGAACTATCTCTACTACTAATAAAGCTTAATGTGTTGTGTGTGTAACAAACAACAAATTAACCGATTCATTAGTATTAGTGTTATTTAATTTATTTAATGTTATATTATTTGATTGAATAATAATTTTATTTACGTTTCGAAAAGCTTTGATTTTATTATTTGGAGGAAAATTGTTCTGATCTGAATTTGGCTTTTAAATTCTTTTCCATTGACCTGTTCATGGCCTTACACCCCTTAGAGAAACGAAATAACAAGTGAACTCTTTCTCTTTTTATTTATTAACTAATTCTTAATTATTTTATAACAGAATAAATTAATCATTTAGAGTTAATTATTATTAGTATTTTTAATGCACTTACAGAAATTGCTTATTCTTTCTGCATGCATTTTTTATAGATGTGAAATTTCCAGGAGAATTCATTCACGTTTTCAAAATTGATGTGAACAAAAGCGAAACTATTTATCCTTGGAAAATTCCACAAATATTTCTCGCTATCCATTCTCCATTCGTCCCGGTCCATCCGTTATGGGAAGGGATACCGTTAAAATTAGGCCACAACTACATTATAAATCTGCGCTTGGTAAATATATATTAATATTAAAAAATTTTTGTTATTGTAGATGTTGATATAAATATTTAACGCTTACTAATGAAAATTAATACTGACATAGTGCACATGAACTGCAGGGTGTAAATTTATTTTTCGAATATTTTGAATGAAGCCACAAAATCTCACGCGCTATATTGGCGGAATTAAAACAAAATTTCAGTAACTGTCACGGTTCCTGTGGCTTCAACAAAGTTCGTTTGTGCGGGTCGGCATATCTTGGTTGGTAGGACGAACAATCCGCGTCTGTTGGGTTGCAAGTTCGAAACCCGCCGGTTGAAGACTCTCCTTGTGTGCGGTAGCTGGCTCACGTATAAATCTGTTGTGGTTCTAAAGTCTTCCTTGTCGAGAGTAATATCACTGGTGGTACTGGATCAAAGGTGATCGTTCTCTGATTCAGATCTAAATTACCATCTGTGGGTGGGTGAATGAAATGCATGAATTTAGTCCGAACCATAAAAAGGGCTGTGACACTGTACAGCTAATTCGTACTCTTGATCCTAAATGGCGCTACTGAAAAAACAAGAGACGTATCCTTGGCTTAAAATCACTGACTTCTAAAGTCAGTGGGCTTGTCTATGACAAGTTCCATTATCAACAACAACAGCTTCATTTGTTAAAAATGTAATCAAAAACAAAATACTTAGAATTTTCAAATTATAATATTTAACCCATTATATTTTATGAGCTCTCAACCCTAATTAGAATATCAATTAATTAACAATAAAGATTTCGGATATAGGACTCCTCTTTCCGTTTGGACACTATGTGTACTTAATTTTTAAAGGGGAAGAAACGAATTCTATTCTAACTGTATCTAAATTCATTCATTTTGAAAATTTCATTTAAATATTATAAATGAAATTGATATGACTGAAAATGTTGTTGTTTTTTAATTTTTAGTTAGCGAGGGAATAAAGTTTCTGCAATAATATGTTCCGAATTTAAATTAAAATCATTAAACTTAAAATTATTTCATCCTTATTTCACTTCCTTTAGCTGATCTAAGAATTTACCTTTGTTCATATATAGATACAGAGTGTTGCTTAATTCGATAGAAAAATTCAAACGTTCGATATCAAGTATCAAGGGAATAACAAATACCCCAAAACATAAATTCGGCGGCCATATTTAGTTGATCAAAATCTCAAAATTAGAGTGGACAAACGAACGACGGATTAGAAGTCGTACTTCGAGACGTAGACACTTTCTCGTATGCAAATTTCTCATTCGTTTGGGGAACATAAAAGCCGCCAGCTGGTAATATAGAATACGCGGTCGTTAAAGTTCATTTGGAAACAAGACGTTGAATTTTGCGCAAGGAGAAATTGTGGATATATGTCTGGTTTGCATCCGATCAAGTAGCAATGGTTACTTATCACAGATAATGAAAAAAGACTAATATTCGATGAGACATTATCTTTACTGAATTATCTTCAGGAACACCGACTGATGTTAGACTGGACCTTCTAAATAGACCGAATTCTTCTAAATAACAAGGTCATTGCAGTGTAAGAACGCAATGTCTGAAACCGAAAACGGATTATTACAATATTTTCCCAAAACCCTGCCGATAAATGCATTGCAGTTGAATTGGGTATTCTACATGAAATAATGCGACTGTAGTTCTGAGTACTTGAAAGATGCATTCCTTCGACATTCTGACGATCCAACCGTTAGTCGATATCGATTACTTCCTTCAGGTATATCTCAATACCTCTAAATACTTGATACTGCCGAGAATTATTAACAGTATCAAATTACTGTTTTATTCTCTGATGAATCCTGATTTAAGAGAGAAGGCGAGATCCATACATGCACAATGCATTTGTGGTGGTCCAAAATCATCCAAAGTCTCGTCGAAAGCGCAACACAAGTTCATTATTAACATCAGAGCAGGGATTTTTGGATGCCATCTCTTGGTACCGTACATTCTGTCTTAAAGCCTCAATGACAAATTATATAATGCAGAAACTCTTAGGTTTGCAGAAAAGAATATTTGCCACAGTGTGGGGACTCGTAATTCCGCAAAGTGGCCGTTATGTGGTTCACGCAGGATGGTACACCAGCACAATTTCCAGTGCTTTACCACTTAGAAGCAGCTTTGGCATAGGTCGTATTCCAGAAGCTATGAAACTCGGAACTGTTTTACTTCAAGAGAGGAATAATTGTTAGATATCATAGAATTGGCTGATCCTGAAGAGATATATCTAGTGAGTTAAACATTCCAAAATTGACTATGACTTTTGTGATTAGGAAGTGGAAGGTGATTGTTGATTGTCGGAATGTGCTTTGACCCTTCAGACGCACGAAACTAAGAGAGAGAGACCGACGATGGCCGTCCAAAGAAATTCGGAAAAACAGCACCATACCGATACCTCACATACTTCAGGAGTTCCAATAAGATTTCGGAACTGCTATTCCGATAAATACTATCCTCAAGGAAGCATATTGGCTTGGTTTACATGGTCGTGCTGCCGCTCATAAACCTTTAATTACAATATCCAACCTCTTTGCTTGGTTGAGGTGGTGCAAAGCACGCTGAAGTTGGACCGTAGGTGAGTGAAAACAGGTTCTCTGAAGTGATGAATCAAGGATTCAAATCTACCCAAACGTATGGCAGAATCTCAGTTTGGTCTATGCATGGAAAACACCTTCTGCCACAATGTATTGACTCTAAAGTAAAATTTGATAGAAATGAAATTCTGGTTTGGGGCGTTTTCTCATCGTATGGGCTGAGACACTTGATTCCAGTTCATGATAAACTCAGAGGCAACTCATGTTTCATTTTGCTGTATAATAATGGGCTTCTTCCGCTTTGGCAGTTTTGTACGTTATTTCCAGGATGACAACGTCACTTGTCATGTTGTGAGGTCCACTATGGATTGGTATGGTGACAATGGGATGAACCTACTTGACTGGCCTGCCTAGAGTCCAAATTTGGATCTTATAGAAAACCTTTGGGACGAGTTGCATCCGCGAATTAAGAGATGTAGCAACCGTAAAAAACTGTTGAAAGAACTTACGCGTCTTCTCCAAGCTGAATGAAAGAAAGTACCACTGCCAATCATCCGCACACTTACGGATGGTTAAGGCTGTAATTGTCTCATGTAGAAGTTCTACTAAATATTAAAGTCAATAAATTCAATAAATGGCAATAAACAACAGCATATATTTCTGCACAAATATTTTTATAGTTCTTTCTACAATTCATTTATCTCATGTATAATCAAACAAACTATATTTATTGTTTTTTCCTCATTGAATGGTTGAAAAACATCCAATTTTAGGAGGAAGAGTATTTACTGCCTTATCCATATCACACCAACTGCACTGACTATGATGCTTTTTGGAGAAGTAACAACAAAACAGGACCGCGATCTCAAGAGGTATCCTTCTTATACTATATAAAAGCTGAATGTAAGTAGTGTTTTGTTATTAATATTATTAATAAATCTTATTTTGTATTGAATCACAGATGTGTAAGTACTGGTGTGCGTGGACACTTCCTAAAGCATGTTACACGCTTGCACCAAGCATAAAAATGCTTGAAAAACCGATAAGATTTTGTGAAGGTAAGTTTAAAAGACCATCATTCATATTTATTTCACTTGTTATTTTTAAAAATGCATGTTCATCCATTTTCAATAAGGAAATTTGAATCTTTAGTCTTTTGACATTTTTTACCTCAAATGTTGTTTACAGCGTAATACACCACAATGACGTAATACACTTCTGTAGAATTATTTTGTTTTTGGCAGCAATCAAATTTGTAAAAGCTTGTAATAAAAATGCTTTATACAGAAAAATTATAAAATAAAAGTAAAACTTAATTAACAGTTCATTTTTTTATATTTTTATCTTCACGTTAACAACATCAAAATACGTTTACTTAAAAAGAGAGAAAAACAAAAACAATCAACAATAATAACTTTAAAATAAAATTCTTCTCGACAAGCTAGAAGACAAATGTAGATTCCTTTAAATCTAAGTTACTATCTGGAAACATAAATTTTTAATGTTAGAAAAAGTCAATATTAGGGCTTGCAAATCACTTTTGAGTTCCTAACATCTAAGATATCGCAATTATCCGAAACCTTCAAATGCAATAGCGCTTATCATAGCACTAATTTGGCTATTTCGATATCTATTCTATTTTTAATATTAAGAAAATTTTAGCGAAAAGAAAATTTACCCCCCCCCCTCTTCATTTCCACCGACTTTGAGATAGATGGGTCATTTATGAATTCGTCCGAGATTTTGGCATTCAGAACAACCTATTCCAAGTCAGTTAAAATCCAAACAAAATTATTTTAGTTATTAAGTTCACAAGCTAACATGGGCGAAACGTTACACACATATCTATATATAAACTGTTGAATGAAGTTTGGTTTTGGTTTCTAGGGACCATGATCGGTGAAAAACTGAAGAAATTTCCCGAAGTCTTTTCTCGAGAACTATTGCAATAGGTAGTCTTAATAGAAGAATGCATCAAATATAATAATGGAAGCCCCTTTCAATAATTATAGCATTAACGTCATTAAATAAATTAAATTATAATACATGGTCGGTATAATAAAAACCCAGCTTTGAAATAACCATAAAAGAAATATTATAAGACAAAGTACCATCGTATTTGGTAGTAGTATTCAAGAAAAAATAAATTTCATTTTTCAGGAAAAAAAAAAAAGAAATCTAAAAACTCAACTTTTTTAGTAATTGAATATTTTGTACTATTGTTAACGAGCTTCTGCCACGAAGTATTTATAATCTTCTGTTGGGTTTCGAGCCCTGTCGATGTTTTTGGAAATGAGTTGATGGATAAAGCTGCAAAAGAAACTTCTTCTTTTCTGCAGCAATCTCTTGTATATACTGATGCGAAGAGATCATTCTCTGATTTTATTAATCTATTATGGCAAAAAGACTGGGACACACATGTTCATTATAAGCTAAATTCAATCAAAACTTCTGTCGATTTATGGCCTGCTCTACCGTTGCGAGAAATTGATGTAAAACTGATTTTTCTTCGCATAGGACACACCCGTTTACTCACGATCATTTGCTGTTTGGGTATGAGGCACGGATATGTCCGACATGTATAGATTTTACCATTTTGTACATTTTAATACAATGTCCTCTTGTTAATCATCATCGCAACATCTGTTTTCTTCATCATCACCATTGAGGCTTCTAGACTTAGTGGATGAAAATCCCTACTAAAATATATCTCGCTTCTTGAAAAACATTGGTTTTTATAATTTTAGATTTTATTGCCTTTTTAAATCCCCTTTACTCCGATTTCTTGTTTAACTTATCAATTTTATATGTTATATATTAAAAACATTGGAAAAAAACCAGTCTGTTTCTTATCTGGCTAATAAACTGCTATTGAATTGATTTTAACCATTTGTCTGGAGCAACGTAGCCAGAACTTGCCTCTTGCGCCAATAAAATCTAACAACCAATCAACCAACCATCGGCCACGAAATATTTTGTGGATAGATGAGGCCACTTTTACATATCCGCGAATAATAGCATTCCCAGCTGAAGGAATTAGACTACGAAAATCGCTTATATTATACACCCAGTTATATCGGAACCTAAGAGGCCGGTATAACCTGGTTGATAGGGCGTTGGATTCGCGTCCCTTGGGTTGCGAGTTCGAATCCCGCCGTCTGAAGAATCTCCATCAGAGTGTGTGGTGGCTGCCGCACATATAAATCTGTTGTGATCAGAAGGTCCTCCATGTCGAGAGTAATACCCCTGGGGGTACTGGGTGATCGTTCTCGGATTCAGGTATACAATTACGATCTGTGGATGAGTGAAATCCGGCCCGTAAAAGGGATAGTGGCGTGTGTGTAGCTTAGTTGTACATTTGGCTCTAGATGGCGCTACTGAAAAAACAAGCGAAGCCCCATTAGCTTAATTCACTGACTTCTAAAGTCAGTGGGCTTGTTTGTGACCAGTACCATTTGAAACAACAACATCGCATTCTTCTAAAATCACCAGATAATGATTTGTATTACGTAATTCTTGGGAAAATCATGGAAATATTATTTCATTTTTCTTTCAGATTACGATTTTTTTATTCCATTTACTGAGTATCAAAATATATTTTTGTATTTAAATAAATTTTATAATAATTCTCAAAATTTTGAAGCTTTTATTTTAGATAATGAGTTTCGAAATTCTGAAGTGAATATCAACTTTCTTGTTCTTAAAAGCAAATGTAATCCAGAATGCAGGTATGTATAAGAAATTCGATTTAAATTATATAAAAATAAAAATTATGCATACATATTTAAATATGATATGAATTGAAGTAAAAGGAAAAAGTGTGATAAATGAGAATATATTCACAAAAATTTCTGAACAATCTTGTAAAAAAAAGTGAAACACAAATGCAAATTTAATAGTGATCTTCGAGATCTAATTTGAAGAGAAATTGAAGAGTAAATTTTGGAGAGTAAATGAAAATTTTATCTCTTTTGAGAGAAGAATGAAATTATAACTCCATTTCAAAGTTATTTATGGCAACTATGTTCTTTTACTGGCAGTTTTGTTTCACAAAGTGGTAACATTAATTGAGTATTTGTCAGATGAAACCATCAAACTTTAGAAAAGGCCCATAGCAGAACTAGGAGGTTTTGTATTGTAAAATATCTGCATGTCTCTTATTTCTACGCTAATTTACCCCTTTTTATTCAAACTCTTTTGTTCAAAAATGGTTCAAAATGCGTTTATTGAATATTCACTGCAATGTGTAATATCAAAAGGATAAAATTTTGACAAAAGTACCATCTAGTTTATTTAAAAATTCCAGCGGGATTTGTCTCCTAAAAACTTTCTCGGATATTCTCCAATCACAGAGAAGCCTTCCATTGCATTAGCTTCCATTAATTATGAAATACCCACTTTTGGCAAGAATTTATCACTTTGGCGAATTTTTTTGGCGATTACTTCCTGACATGTGATTAATAATATGTGAAAATTGAACTTGTGCTTTAGAAACGATTTTTTTCAATCGATTGAAACACAAATTTAACACGGAAGACATATTTGTAGCTACAAAATGACGTATTAAATTGAATATATTTAAGCCATTGTGCTTTTAAGTTATTTCATTTATATATTTCTGAAAGTATAGACCAACAGACGATTAACGTTTTGTTAGATTTGACTCAAAATCCACAGATATTAGAACAGTTAAAATTCCACAGATGTCAGATAGAAGTTAAATCCATGTACCAAATTTTATCTACCTAATTCTCTTCGTTTTGTTGTTATTGTGTTAACTTATATTGGAACACCTGGGCAGACAGACTAACTCGAAACAGATTTGATCTTAAGATCATATATCTAATTTCATCCGTCTAGCTCAAAGGGTTTTGTCCAAATCTATCATACAGATGGATAGACGGACATGTTTTTAAAAATGTGTTTTTCGAACACAGCAGGGTCTGAAACGTGGACATTCATCAAAGCTATTCCTCTGTACTTCATATACGATAAAATAATAAATCAATATTTATCTGTTGTGTCACCTCATTCGCTACTGATTGGTCTAGTTTCTTTATCTTGGATACTACTTAGTCTGAATTAAGCTCTCTATATGGAGGATACGCAAAATGTGTTGCTTTTCCAGAATATGCAATTCATTAAAAAATTATTGCTGGCAGAAATTAATTGCAGGATGGTTTGATTTAATCTCAGAAGGCTATCAATTTCAATTCAGAAAATCATGTTTGCATATTTAAGTAGAAGGGATTTGCATCCAGTGCTGGTATTGACATTCAGAATCCATCTTCTTACTGTATATCAGAGCATAGTTCATATTTGACAAATACCTGACCTGATCACATTATAGATTTTTGGAAGAAGGTCTGTAGTCTTGAAATATATCTCGAGTTCTGTTAAATGTACTATGAGAGACCGATCTCTCTCTCTTATTGAAAGTACATTGTTACCAATAGGGCTCTAAAATGTGTTCTATTGATCCAAATGAGATAAAATTTGAACTACTAATTATTGAGAAGATGCTCTTTATATTTATTAAATAAAAAAAATAATACAAAAATTCACTGTTAGTTAGTGTTGTAATACACATAAAAACCATTTTATATGGTTTATAATTGTTAAATAAAGTAAAATTAAAATTGCTCAATATGACCTCCTTCATTTTCAACAATATGCCCTAATCGGAGAACCATATTTTCTATAAATGACCAGAATAAGTCTGCCTGAATATTAAGAATGTGGCGCCGAATATTGTCCATCAGATCTAGTAGAGATGATGACCTTTGACGTTAGATATTGTCCTTCAAATAACCCCACAACCAAAAGTCGCAAGAAGTAACGTCCGGCTAGCGAAGAGGCCATGCTATTGGGAAATGACGGTTGATAACTCGTGCTTCTGTGAAATGCTGTATTAACAATCGTTTTACAGGACGATAAATATGTGGTGGTGCACCATCCTGCATTGAAATGATGTCTTGAAAGCATTCCCGCTGTAGAAGGGTTGGGATTACAAAATATCTAAGCATATCATGGAACCGTTATCCTGTGACGAAATAGGTTTGGATTCTACTTGAAGTTATTTCTTCAATGAAATATGGGCTAATGATAAAGGCAGCTGAAACCTCACCACGCTGTCACTCTTTCAGGATGGAAGGGTTGTTCTTGGAAAACGTGAGGGTTTCCCTCTGCCCAAATTCGACTGTTGTTGGTGTTAATTTGCCCATTGAGGCAAAAGTGGAACTCCCCAGAATGTTCCATGGCCAAGTTGCATCAACCACCATTCGAGCAAGGAACTGAAGAGCAAAAGTTTTAAGGACCTCAAAGTCCCCGTCCTGCAACAGGTGCACATACTTCATTTTGCATGGATAAAAATGCAAAATCTGCCGTACGATTTTTTTGTACAATTGAATACGGCATATCCAGAACACTGGAAACAACTGGTAAACTTACACTATTATGCAGCTACTGACAGCATGCTTCACAGAGGGCGGGCTCAATATTTTCGGGGCTGGAAGACGGGTTTTTTTTCGTCCTCAACCTGGAAGAATGCCAAGTTACCCAGTTTTTTTTTTTTTTTTTTTTTTTTTTCTTTTTTGCATTATCTTGCGTAGAGCTCCTGGAGACATCGGACCTCTTCGTGTCTGCTTCATAGAACGAAATTCCTTTAGAGCTACAACGGAATGTTGTTGATTCTGGTAGAACAATTTCAGTAGTAGCGCTTTAACTTGTATCGTAGGCATGACGAACAGAGAAGAATCTAATGTTTGTACAGAATCCGAATTCTTTTTATCCAAAGATAAATGGTAATAGACATGTGTGGTAACGCAAATTATGTTTCACATTTTCAATATATGCAAATAAATGCCATTTGCGTTACAGCGCCATCTATTGGTGAATTTTTGCACTAAAGTTTTTAAATTAATAAATGTAAAGCGATCATCTGAAGAATATGTAGTTCAAATATTATCTTATTTGGACCAATAGAACGCATTGAGCCCTCTGAAGTGGGTAACTTATTTCTTACAAATCATGTACATGCCAGATTACAGATTCAATTAAATCTGCATTACGTGCAGTTTAACTCATCCTCTTATCTTAAAATATTGAGTTTACAAAATTTTGATGAAATCAATTGAGGTTAAACATTTTTATTTGGACTATTTTAAAACTTTACTTTTTATTTATAAGAAGATGAGAGCTATATGTAAAAAGACCAATATGTGTTCTCTCTGTTAGGCCCTTTTTGGTTTACGAGTGTTCAATGTTATCAAGTACAGTTCGATCCTTCGTGCTAGGTGGGGTTCTTAGGCGGTCCCATTAAGTTTCCCGCAGCTCCTGTGGCTAGGTCGGGGAATTTTTTCCATATAGCATGGTAGCAAAACGTATTTTATACTTTTCTTTCAGGCTGTGTAACAAATTGTTTCATTTCAGGAACACTAAAAGATTCAAAATTGAATTTTTTTATACTCGTAGACTTCTTAATGTTTCAAGTTTTGAAATGACTTCAGAAGAGGTTCTTAAGAGATTCCATCTAGGGCAAAGATAATACATCCATTTTATTAGTTAAATGATTCCTTTATATCTTGCTTGGTTTATTTTTTTTTTCAATTTTTGACCTACGATCCATTTTTGGTTATATTGCGCCATGGATATGATTAATATTTTTAAAAAATCTAATGAAATAAAGGGTTAGAAAGCAACAAAAGCTGCTAAAATCAAGCGCTGAAGCAAGTATTAAAATAAGGATATTTTGTCAAAAATATACAAAATGGAAACAGATTAAAATGTAAAAAAGAAAAAGAAGTATCAAATATGTGAAGAGGCGAATGGCTTTTAAGAAGTAAAAAAGATTTGAATTGTATGTTCCATCCATCAAGTCCCTCAAAGTTACAGATGCGGAATTAAGAAAGTGCTGACTATAAGAATTAAAAGCAGGACATTCGATCAGAGTGTGGTTAATGATAAAATCAGCATGGCAAGTGGGACATATGGGCGCTGTCTCGAAAATGGAGATATCTATGGGTGAAGCGCATTTATATCTTGCAGCAACCCTTATTTATTTAAATAAGGGTTGCTCTATGCTCTTAAATAAATTTATATCAATTGAAGCCTATAAATTTTATAAGATATAGCAATATTTGTTCGGATGATATGTCTATTTTAATATTTTAATAAAATCCAAAAATTATGATCATTAATAAACTTTATAATTTCTTATTACTTTTAGGAAATTAAAATACAGTTACACAATAGCTGGAAATAAATTTGACGAAACATGGGTAAGCTTATTTATCTTTTAATATAGCGAAAAATCACAAAATTATAATCGAATTTTAAATCATACATCATTTAATAAACAACGTCAATATAATCTGGCTCATTTCACATTTTTTTTGGCATGAATAACCTATGCTTCAAAATCTTCCGTATAGACTCTCAGTTGTCTATACGGAAGATTAGTTCTGAACATAAACGCTTGAACATATCACTATCACAGAGCAAAACCTCCCAAAGATTTGAAAAAAAGATTGGCAAAATGTTCGTTCTTGCCAATCAAAAGCAAAACAGTCCCCGTTCTATATGCCTTACTTCAAGGAAAATAATTGGTCGTCTAGGCGTTTTATTCATTTGAAGATTTATCCGTCCAAGGCTGAATATGCTGATGTCTCACCCTCATTTGCTTCATATATCCTTGAGAGCGATGGCTTCAACGAAGTGAAATAAACAAAGAAAACGTCATTTTCATGGATAGTTTAAGTGAATGACAGGATTACAATAAGTTATATTATTAAAACTATTACACATTATAGAGATATTAACATATAAAATAAAGAAAAGCGTCACAAATTTTGATCTTTAACATTATTCAAAAAGTGGCACTTGCATATTATAAATATGGTTATTTTCGAAAATACATGAGGAAACTTCGAAGGTTTTCTTTGAGCAAGATGGTCTCCATCGCATTACGCCTTTATATTTCAAAGTTTACCTAAAAGATGAGTTTTCACAATGGTGGTCTAGACGTGTAGGTACCACTGATTTGTATTTCTTCATAAGGCCATCAATATCTTTCGAATGTATTTAAAACTATTTATTTTTATAAAGATTATACTAAAGACGTTGTTCACTAGCCACCATTCCAAAAACAGTCATTGAACTTAAAGAACATGTCAGTGTTGCGTTAACCCTTAACTATGGAAGTGAAAATTTAGGTCTTAACTAGGGAGGTGTGGTCTACGAGACCGAATTTTCTTTACACGCAAATTAAATGTTCTAATGAAAGTTATTGTATGAAAATCCACCAATATATCTTGCAGATATTTTTCTTGATATATAAATGAATTTCAGAAATTTTTAAAAACATATTGTTTATTGAAAAAAGGACTGCGTTTGAATATACATTTTCTTCTCATGTTACAAGAAATAATATTCTTTGAAAAAACATATTACGTTTTACTTTTTAAATCATATTTAGTTCCCCTGTATAGAAAAATATATAAAAAACAATGTACTGAAAAATTTAACAATTGTGTGAAAAATTTTTTAAAAACATAATAAAATCCTGAAAATGGGTAAAATTTACCCTTTTATTTATCAGCTTCATTTCTACTCAGAAACTTGTAAACATTCGTAGCATGGTTTTCGAGAGCATTTTAAACATACAGCCTGTAAATTCCGTTGATATTTCTCTTAGTATATTAATATATTTTAAAAATTTTTCAAAGTACATTATCACAAGAAAAATTAATTATATTTGAACAAACATTTAAGAATCAGCTGAATGCGAACATTCATTGAAAAAGTCTTCTGTACAATTATCCTCATCACTAAAATCACTTTCTGGTTCATTTAAAAGTCAGTGGAGCTCTGCTTCAAAACGAGGATCAGAAGATTGGATGATATTTCGAGGACCAAGTTTTAGAGTCATCTGCTATGCCTTATATAATACTGGAACACTAAAAGGGAGGTGCGGTCTCACAAATATAGAGCAAAGAAATAGCTGAAGTATTTAAAAAATGCATCCGCTGAAACTGTTTGAAAAATTGCATGTTCAATGAAGATCAATAAACAGGAAGCTACAGGGTCAATCAATTCGATTGAGCTAAAAATATAATAGGGGTGACCGAACGTTATAGTCGTTATGTTGAGATTTCTGGCTTCCTTTGCTAATTTATCTGCATTTTCATTGCCTGCAATGGCAACGTGTGCAGGTATCCCCTGAAGAGTACAAGTTTTGTTTAAATCCTGAAGATCATGAAGATTTGAGATGATTTCTTGAGTGATAGAAGAGTCCCCTTTTAAAATTGCTTGGAGGGCAGCCTTTGAGTCGCAGAATATAACAAGGCCCTTTGCTTTTGGGATTTGTTAATAATTGGTATAATCTCATTTTTTTAATAATTTTATTTCTTTTAATGTATTGTTGGTTTGGTACAGTGCGAAATATAAAGGAAAAAAGAATTGCCTAAATAAAAATTTTATATATACTGTTAATTTGTAGCTTTGTTCCAAAGTACAATAATTCCCATTTGGCTATCAGATGACTTCCAAGCATAATTATTACAAATTGTTGAAATTCATTTATTTTCACTTTGGCGTATTTTGCAAATTCTTATATTTTATTTTATTTTGTAGGGTAATGACACTTCATCAAGTGAGAAAAGGTAAATTTAATATATTTAGCTCAGTTTTAAAAGAAATTTGAATATGGATATCTTATTTTAGTTCATTAATCATAGCACAATCTTTATCCTTATATTTAGGTTTACTTAAAGTGTTGAATTTTAAAAATGAAATTTTGACTTTCAGTTCTTAGAATTATTTCGTTAAGTTGTGTTTTTATATTTGTTTGATCATTTGTATTTTATATGCATAGTTCCTACTTACATACGTTTCACATCTCTTAACTTCTAAGCAGTGACAGCTTAAAACACAAAGTTGGTGTCTAGGCGTAATAAAACGGCTATATGCTGCTCAATGTAACAACTTCCAATGCCATCTATCGGCAAAATTTGAAGTTAGATATATTTTTTTCATAAATGGAGAAAAAAATCAGTTATAAAAACGTAGTAGAACATTTTCGATTTACCACGAAAAGGTACCTTGTGCACATTAATACTCCAAAGAGAATACGATAAAAATGACCATTTGTTTCACTGTAACTTTCAAATCTACAGTATCGTGAAACACGAATGAATCTTGAAAATGCCACTGAAGTAACTAGATATGAGTCTATGCTGTGGCGTAGGAGAAACATACAGTATTTGCGTTGTTGTTATTGCTTATCCCCCTTGGATTCAACACCAATTCAATCCAAGATCAGATTGGGGAAAGAGTGGTGCAGTAGCGTCTGAAGGTAGGGACTCCGGAGCACCCGAGGGCAGAAGTCTGACCTTAGCTCATATGAAGATGACATTCACACACTCGATTGCTGGCACAACTCTTTTTTACAGGGGTGCTTTTTTACACATCTCACAGATAGATCACAGGGTAGAGAACAACCATGCCCGAATAAAAACTCGAACTCAGGACTCTGATATCACGGAGAAAACGCGCTATCCCTAAACTAGGACGCCGGCACAGTATTTGCGTTCTTGAGGATTATGCCTTTCTCCTACAAGTTGCTCGTTTTACTGAATGTCTCTACAAATCATGTTTATGCTGATCTTCCGAACTATCTTCTTCGAACATACATCTGAACTCAAACATGTCTGGTATAAAAATCACTCCAATCCCTTAACATACGCAAATTTTAGTGGAATGTCAAACCTTTTCATCAGAGACTAGTACTATAAAAAAGATGTGTCTGCTGGGTTGTGTGTTAAATCTGAACCATACAGCAAAACTTGGCACTAACTAGTATTGCGAGATGTTGTTGCGATTAATTTATGGTGAATGTGAGAGTAAACAAAATGAGTTGCAACGGCTGTATCATGAACGTTTTCCTCAAAGCTGTCGTCCAACACGGCATACCATTTAAAAGTAGTAAAACGTTTTATTGAGACAGTCTGCGTGATCAACTGACGTCGAGTTGTGCAACTTGTAATGTAGGACGCATAATGCAATCTGCAGATGTACTTACATACGCTCTCGTCGTCTATGCTCAGAGCAGTATAGAACAGCACAAACTGTGGCCTCTCAAAATGCCACATCTGGAAAATCTTGAATGAATCAGATGTTTGTTCATATTTATTTACATTTGTGTAGGAATTGCAATAAGAAATACTGAGGATCATTACAAGTGGTGCAACTTTATGACAAATAACTCAGACGGCAGACTCCTGGCAGGCATAATATGGATGGATTTGGCATAGTTTTTAAAAAGAAACGAAAAAGATTCATATCTGGTCTATGGAAAATTCGAGATATACGCTAGCTGCTCGATTAATGTTCAGTGCAGAAATTTAATGATATAATCATTGCACCAGCTTTATTACGACGGAGCCTTAACTGGACATTGATACTTGATGCTCCTTCAGCTTGTAATAACGTACTGTGTTAAAAATTTTCCAATGCACCAAATTTGAAAGTTATGGTTCTCTACATAAGATTTCAAACATTAGGCAGTATCTAACGGATACATTCCTGCATCAAGTAATCGGGTAAGGTAGATGCCCCAACCCCCTCCTCGTTTCCTGACTTGACCTTATTGAGCATATTATTAGAGGTTTACATGAAAGAACGGGTATGTTCGACGCATTCTCTAACATCGAAAAATCTCCAAGAAAATGTGTACAGTGGTTAAAGGAGAATAATTTGAGCATTACTTATAAATAATCATGAAGATAGATAAGTGTATCAGTTTCTTTTCATCTCTTTATGACTGGACAAATTTGGAGATCATGAAAAAATATCAACCGAGTATTCACCTGTTTGCGTTCTATTTTCAGTATTAATATGCGCAAGGTATGCTTTCGTGCTAAATGAAGAGTTCTGTAAAACTGTTTAATTGATATTGTTCTCGTATCTTTCATCATTTCAGAGACAGGATAACTAATTTTAAAAATATTTTTGGTAGACGACGTTGTAAGTTGTCTCTTTGAGTAGCGAATAGCCACTTTGCAAAACTAGATATCAAATATATAGAGAGAGATTATTTTTATTTAAGATTTTGAAGATTTATTTAAGATATAGAACCCTTTCCCCCTAATTAACAACAATTAATCCTTTCTTTAAAGTTTTGGGAAACTGGAAGAGCACTTTAGTTTCTTCATTTGAACTATTTAAGAATTAAACCTAACAAGCTTGATAAATAAATTGAAATCGCATCCAGTGAACACAAACTGGACATACAGAAGAAGAAGATAGTCTAAATACCAGTTGTACGCATTAAAAGTTTTAAAAATACTGATATATGAGATAAAATTAAATCAAGCAGTTAAAAAAAATTGCAACAATTTTAAAAACAAAGTATAATTATTACACTTCAATTAAATTAAGATAAAAAAATTTACATTTTTAACTCACTTTCACTTTTCTTTATATTAAAATTAGCGGATTAAACTACCCAGCATTAAACGCATAAGTAAAAATGTCGGTAGAAACCAGTTTAACATTAACAGAAGCGCGAGAAGAAATTAAATTAATATTTTGATAAAAAAAAAAAGATAGAACCTATAAAAACTGCGCTTATATTAACTTCGAAAATATTATTAAAACCAAATGAAAGCAGAAAAACAATGAAACATATCTTTACGCTGCTTACATTTTTGTTCGAATTCATCAAGGAGTGTGAAATCCCACAAGGTTTAAAGAATTAAATACATATTCAATTTTCATATATATATTATTTCTTTATAAAAATACACACTTTAATATAATCATTGTTAATTCCCCCCCCCCCCCACCAAAAAAAACTAACTTTAATATGTTGGCTGTATACAATATAAATATCGCCCTGTTTTTAGATAAACTTATTAATGTATAAAAAAATCATTTCATTAAAAGTTAATTCTCCTTCGTTAAGTAAACTCTATACATACGTTTAGTGTTTTATTTTCAAAAATAAGTTGCATAAGTAATCTCAATTCGAAAATCCTGAAAGGAAAGCAAGCTATAAAAAAGAAACTTGTCATATTTTAACTTTGTATTTTTAAATTTATTTTTAGATAAAATATTTTCTTATGTTTGAAAGCTTTAAAATCCTCAAATTATTAATAATAATACGGATATGTGTACATTCCAGATATATATTTTCATACGTTGAATTGTATTCCTGTTATTTGAAACTCATTTTAGATACGCATTTATTTTCAAAAATCAAAAGTAACGACTCAGAACGTAAGCGAAGTTTATAAGTGCTTAAAAGGACACGAGCAGGAAGACATCAATCATATCTTCCATTGATAACGATTCACTTTTCCTTATCTCACATTCTCATCTCATTATCTCACAGCTTGAGATTGGGGGAAGAGAAATACAGTAACCCGAAAAAATACGGGCAACGACAGTTTTAAGGGAATTTTCGTTTACGTGAACTTATGGGTCCGCCATTTTGAAGGGAGGAAAGATTCCGTGTTTTCCCGAGCTTGCCACTTGGAGGGTTAAGAAGAGGTGCTGTCATTGTGATTTTAGAGTAGAAAAGGGGATTTTTCTTATCTTTGAGATAGAAACAGGGGCGTTCTTGTATCCGGTGATACCCGAGTTTTAATGACATTAGGAATGAGAGGATTATTTAAAACTATTAAAAATTGCTGAAAAATAGTTTCTTAGTGATCAATTAAAAGCGAGAAATAATGTCCCACCAAAGTTTTAGAACAAGAATCCAAGAAATGGACCCCCTCAGGGGCTCACCTTCTTTAGGTGAGTACGGGTGTCCCAACCCCGAGGTACCCAGGGATCTTTTCCTATCTCAAAGGATTTACTGTCTTTAGTAGATACGGGAGTCGCGACCCCGGGATACCTTAGCGATCTTTTCCTTTTTAATTTCAATTTCCTCACGTCTAGACTACAGACCGTCTTTTTGCATTTCCTTGTTTTAAATTAGTTTTTTTCCAACTTTTCTAAATTTACTTTTTTTAATCATTTTGTATTTTGGGTGGCTATTTTTTTCCTTTCCTCATTAAGATTTGGTTTGCATATATTAATTAATTGTACCTTGTGTTGTGTTTCTTTCCCTCGACGGTAAGCGAGGGAGCTCTCCATGAGAAGCTGTTGCCTTTTCATTGCTTCTTGCTTCTCATGGACAGCCAAAAACCCCACGTGTTAGCCGTGCGTGGCGACCC
Source organism: Argiope bruennichi (assembly GCF_947563725.1). Classification (NCBI taxonomy): domain Eukaryota; kingdom Metazoa; phylum Arthropoda; class Arachnida; order Araneae; family Araneidae; genus Argiope; species Argiope bruennichi. The sequence continues at coordinate 34,451,948 of NC_079157.1, forward strand.
ATAGGACGGGTGGTACATTTCGGTCCCCGGTGTATCAATCGGCCGGTATCCTAGACACTTGACTGGGCTGCTCAAGGGGATCAAGCGAAGGGGTCACTCCTTGGGCTTGGCGTTAAGGGTGGTCACTGTCCCCGGGAGTGACTCCCAGCGTATAGGTTCCGGCTAGCACCATGGTAAGCGCCGAGGCTGGAAATGGCCAGAGCCGGTGGCTGCCATCCCTTGTTGGGCTCCGTGGTGGGCGGTGCCGTCGGGCCTGAATCTTTTCTAATATCATATGGGCTCTTCTCATCACGATTCACCGACATTTACCGTTGACGAACTTTCTTCTTACACTCGTTTTTTAATAATTTCTTTTGAAGATAAATTACAAAACAAATCACCATTTGCTATTGAGAAAGCTATCAAAAGCATAGGTGGCGAACCTAAATCTGTAAAAAAGTTGCGATCTGGTGACCTCTTAATTGAAACTGTCTCATATCTGCAAACGAAATCTTTCCTTCTGGCTAAAACCTTTCTAGATCATCCAATTAATGTTACACCACATAATACGTTGAATACTTCCAGAGGAGTTATATCAGAAACTGAGTTGTTGGGCACTTCCGAAGCGGAAATCCTCCAAGGTTTATCGAAACAAGGAGTACAACACGTTAGACGCATAAAAATTAAAAAAGGCACTGAAATTTTTGACACCAAACATTTAATTCTAACATTCCGTACGACTAATCTTCCAACCTCTATCAAAGCGGGATATCTAAATTGTAAAGTCCGTCCATATGTCCCAAATCCTCTACGTTGCTTTAAATGCCAGAGGTTCGGACATTCGAAAACTAGCTGTCGATCTACTACTGTGAACTGTGCCCGTTGCTCAGAACCTGGTCACGAGGATGCGTCATGCACGAATATCGAATTGTGTTTTAACTGTAAAGGAAATCACTCAGCATACTCAAAGAATTGCCCCAAATGGACAATAGAAAAACAAATTCAATCCATCCGTGTTCATCAAAAATTATCCTATCAAGAAGCGAGAAAAGTCGTTGAAGCTCGAACTCCTGCATCAAAGTATCCATTATTTTCTTCAGCTATAAAAACTCCAACCATAAACAGTTTTCAGCAACCGATTTCAACAGTAAATAAACTTCCTGAAACTTCCACTTCTACAATTTATCCCTCTGAAGAAAAGGAAAAAACAATTACCGTTAAGATGAGCGAATGGTTAGCGCTATTGGAAATTAAAAAGTCATGGGAAGAAACATCTTCCACCTCCTCTAAAAAACAGAAAAGAAAGAAAAACCCGCAAAAAGATAAGATGAATCTAAAATCTGTTAATAAAAATAAAGAAATAAATAAAACTGATGAAAAAGAAAAATTCACCGGTCTTACAATTCATCCATCAGATGACACTTTAAGTGACATGGATCAAGACCGAGAAAGCTCGGACTCGAAGAAACCTTCACCGAAGTCTTATAAATCAAAGTTCTTTAAGAAACCGAAGTGAAATCCTTTTCCTTTTTTTCCCTTTTTAATGTCTCTTTGCATTTCTTGGAACTGCCGCGGTTGCCGGTCTAAAATTGAGGATATTAAGTCAATTATTAATATGTACCAGCCTGTTTGCATTTGTCTTCAGGAAACCTTTTTGAAGGAAACAGTTTCGTTTAAATTACGTGGATATAATTGTACTCGAAAAGATGTAGATACAGGAATTGGCTCCTCTGGGGGAGTTTGCATCCTAACATCAAACCTTTATCCGAGTAATGCTCTTCCACTGCACACGTCATTGCAAGCTGTTGCTATACAAGTACATTTTAAATCTTTAGTTACCATTTGCAACATATACATTCCACCACATGATAAAATTAATCAACATGATCTTAATTTATTAGTAGATCAGCTGCCAGAGCCATTTGTGTTGGTAGGAGATTTCAATGGACATAGCAGTTTGTGGGGTAGTGATGATACAAACCTCCGAGGACGACAGATTGAAAAATTGATTTCAGATTATTGTCTCTGTCTCCTTAATAAAGATGAGAAAACTTATTTTCACGAACCAACACGGACATTTCATTCACTAGATTTGGCAATTTGTTCTCCTTCTCTGTTTACGCTGTTAGATTTTAATATTGTAAGTGACCTATATGGTAGCGATCACTATCCATTGCATCTCTCCTACGCTGATAATATTTGTGTGACTGAACGACCACATAGTTTCATATACCAACGAGCGGACTGGAACAATTTCACGCAGTTGTCAGTGATTACTAATGCAGTGGTACAGACTGCAAATATTAATGATGCAGTAAAAGACATCACGAAAACTATAATCGAGGCTGCTGATTCTTCGATTCCGAAACGTTCTTCAAAACCTCATCGTTTTCGCAAACCATGGTGGAATGATGCATGCCGTGAGGCGTACAAGAAACAGAAAAAATTTTGGAACATATTCCGCCGTTATCCTACAACGTCAAACCTCATCGCCTTTAAAAAGGCTCGGGCATTTGCACGTCGAGTGCGGCGGCAGAGTCAAAGAGAATCTTTCATACGCTATGTCTCTTCAATCACCTCTTTAACATCAAGTAAACAACTATGGAGGAAAGTTAAAGCAATCAATGGTATCTATAGAGATTTCACTTTTCCCATATTGAAGATTGGGACAGACGTTTTTTCGTCACCAGAAGATATAGCTCGTGTTATTGGACACTCATTTGCTAAAGCATCTGGTGTGAGCTCCTATTCCTCTATCTTCCAAGTAATTAAGAATAATGCTGAAAAAACGCCTATCGATTTTAATACTAAGAGACATTTTTTATATAACTGCGACTTTCAAATGTTTGAATTGAAGAAAGCCTTATCTCAGTGTCGAAATACTTCACCTGGGCCAGACGGTATTTCATATCATATGCTTCGTCATTTAAATGAAGATTCACTCTGTAATGTCCTTCGTTTATTCAATCGTATTTGGAAAGAGAGAGTATACCCTACACAATGGAGAGAAGCTATTGTAATCCCTATTCTAAAACCGGGAAAGGAGAGTACAAACCCTATGAATTACCGTCCCATTGCACTTACCAGCTGTTTATCCAAAACCATGGAACGAATGGTGAATGCAAGATTGATTTATATCCTGGAGACCCAAAATTTGCTTCCACCTCATCAATGTGGATTTCGTAAGAAACGCTCGACTGTTGATAATGCTATTTATCTGGAGACACAAATTCGCAATGCCTTCCTTCAAAGAAACCATTTGGTCTCGGTTTTCTTTGATATTGAGAAAGCCTATGACCGAACATGGCGTCATGGCATTTTGCAAATATTGAAGAGTTTTGGTTTTAGTGGTAACTTACCTATTTTTATACAAAATTTTCTATCTTTTCGTAATTTTAAAGTTCGCATCGGATGTACATTGTCCGATTCTTTTATCCAATCAGAGGGGGTTCCCCAAGGCAGTGTTTTGAGTGTAACATTATTTATTCTCCATATATCTAATATACTTTTAGAATTGCCTCATTCTGTCAAAGGTACTCTCTATGTGGACGACCTGCAGATCTCTTGTCAGGGATCATCTATACAATTAATCGAAAGGCAACTTCAAATCGCTATTAATAGCATTCTTGCATGGTGTGAAAAGAATGGCCATACCATATCACCTACCAAAAGTTACGTTGTACATTTTTGTAGGAGAAGAGGCTTGCATCCAGACCCTGATCTTCGCATTCGCAATCATTCCATACCAGTTATGAATGAAGTACGATTTCTTGGGATAATCTTTGATCGCAGGCTGACCTTCCTTTCGCACATCTTGTGTTTGCGTAAGAGGTGTGAAAAATTATTAAACATATTAAAAGTATTATCTAACACCTCATGGGGAGCAGACCGTACTTCTCTCCTTAAAGTTTATGAATCTGTAATTCTTTCTCGTATTGATTATGGTTGTACTGTGTATGGTTCTGCATGTGCTTCTAATCTGAAAAAACTCGACCCTATCCATCATTCTGCCTTAAGAATTTGTTCGGGTGCCTTCCGCACATCTCCTGTTGATAGCCTTTATGTGGAGTGTCATCAAACTCCTCTCCTTCTCAGACGGCAGAAATTATCAATTCATTACTACTTGAAAATCTTGTCAATACCCAACCATCCTTTGAGATCTCAGTTTGTAAACCAGTCTCTCGACAGACTTTATAATGCCCGTCCTTCTAGAATACGTCCCTTCCTCGATCGCACCAAAAAAATGCTGCTAGACACGTGTTTTAATAGTTTACAAATCCAGCAGGATACTATTCATCACTATCCACCTTGGAATGTACCCTCTGTCCGACTCTTGAATCCATTTGACTATTTCAATAAGAATACCACTAATCCAGTTGTTCTACAACAAATCTTTTATTATCATCGTTCTCAATATTCTGACTATAGAGCTGTTTTTACAGATGGTTCAAAAGCAGATGAACATGTGGGTTTTGGAGTCATTATTGATGATGTCAGTTATAGTCGCAAACTTTCTCCCTTGTGTTCAATTTATAGTGCAGAAGCAATGGCGATCCTCCATGCTCTGCAACGTATATCTTGTAGTCAATATAAAAGATTTTGTATTTATAGCGACAGTATGAGTGTATTACAGCAATTAAAAAACATTGAAAATGCCACTCACCCTATTTTATTCAATATCATCGATACAATCTCCTCATTGATAGACAGAGGCTATAATATTCTCTTCTGTTGGATTCCCAGCCATGTCGGTATTCTAGGCAATGAGAAGGCAGATACTGAAGCCAGAACAGCTTCTGTTGCTTTGGACCATTCTGTCCCCCTAGCAGATATACGCAATTCCGTGAAGAAATATATCCTAGCAAAATGGCAGGAAAGATGGGATTTGCAAATTAACAACAAGCTGCATCGTATTAAGCCTATTATTGCACTGTGGCCCATTCTTCCTAATCGAAGATTCGATGTTAAATTGACGCGTCTTCGAATTGGACACACCCATTATACTCATAGACACTTACTCTCTAGGGATTCTGCACTAATGTGTTCAACGTGCAACGAAAGTCAAACTGTAGACCATATTTTAACAAAATGCCCTGATTTTAACTCTTCACGTTTACACTATTTTAAAACAGACGTTTTAGACTTGAAAGACTTAGTGGGTGAAAGACCCCACCCAAATTTATTTCTTTTCCTGAGAAATATAGGTATCTTACCTCTAATTTAAGTTTTAATCAATGTTTTACTGTTTTTTTGAGATTTTACCTGTTTTTAACGCTTTGTAACAGTATGGCTTCATTCGATTTTTTAAAAAAAAGCTGCAACATTATTTAAAATCTTCGATTAATATTAATTTATATTACTTATTTTTGTACTTTTAAATTGTTTCATACATTAACCGTGTGTTTGGCGCAGCATAGCCGACACCGGCTTTTGTGCCATAAAACGCCAAAATCCAATCCAATCCAATCCAAGAAATGGACCTCTTGCACGACTTTCAATAATACTTGATACATGACAACATTTACAAAGACTATACCAACGTTGCATACGAATTACAATGTTAAAAAGATTGATTACACTTAATGCATAGTCGTTAAATTGATGCAATGGTTCTTATTGAATCGCTATCAAAATTTCTATTTTTCTTAGTGATGAAATTGTTGTCGAACTCCGTGTACCAGATCCCGAAGTTATTGTAACATCCCATGAACCTGTATACAGAGTGAGTGCATTTTTATTATAACTTGCAAAATATATCATAACAACATTTTATCATATATTCCATATAGCACAATCTGTTTCAAAATATTTTACAATATTTTATATTTAATATGATATTAATTAATATTCTACAATTTTACGCAATATTGCGAATATTGATCTGTGTCATACAACATTGTTCATAATTTGTGTGCTACTAGTGATATATGGTGTCTACTCGAATGTAGACCTATATTCCAAAGGGTTTATATATGTATATATATATATATATATTTTCAGGTTGAAAAATGCTTTAAATATATATATTACATTGAACAATAGAACAATATTATAGAACAATATATTACGTTAAGTTGTTGAAGAAAGCTGTGCAGTCTAAAGATTTGCTAATTCTATTGGTCACATTTATTACTAACCATCTATGGCTGCCATATGTTCCTCTGGATTAAAAGTTGCTAAAATTTCAATTAAATATTTTGTGTGACCACATTTAATAATTTCCTTTGAAAATTTTTAAAACATATTTAAATTAAATTTATTAGACATATAATTCATAATATTGCCCCATAGATGCTATAGTATAGAACTCAAAGGCACACACAAGAGGTAGGGCTAAACCAGTTTATTAACTGAACTCTGAATACAGTCACTGACAAATCTTCTGCTTTTATACTAGCAGAGAAAGTTCCAGAATACTCTTCCGGAGACAGTAAGAGAAGTCCAGAACACTTGTCTGGTAAACTAAAGAAATGTCCAGTATCTTCTGGAACATGAAATAAAGGAAAATATAAAATCGAGGAATTAAGTATTTACATATACTATTAATCGCATTGTCTCTAGCGGGATTCGAACTCAGGTCTCTTGATCATGTGACCAGTGCTATGACCATTCGGCCATGGAGATTCGACTGTCTTTCTTCAATGTGGCAATATTTCGCAAGGCTTACACCATTCTGCTATGCATTTCCAGATTTTTCAATCTATATTTTTATACATTCTTTTATATCAGAAGAAAAATCAGTAGTATTTGAAAAAAGTGCACTTTAAAAACTTTCCATCTTTGTTTGGTTTTGAAGTTAGCTTTAATTGTTAATATAATGAAATTTAAATATATATATATATATATATTAAAATCACATCTTGTCCCGAAATATTAACGTATAAAAATAAGCCGAACATCTTATTTTCATCATGTAACCAGTGCTATGACCATTCGGCCATGGAGATTCGACTGTCTTCCTTCAATGTGGCAATATTTCGCAAGGCTTACACCATTCTGCTATGCATTTCCAGATTTTTCAATCTATATTTTTATACATTCTTTTATATCAGAAGAAAAATCAGTAGTATTTGAAAAAAGTGCACTTTAAAAACTTTCCATCTTTGTTTGGTTTTGAAGTTAGCTTTAATTGTTAATATAATGAAATTTAAATATATATATATATATATATATATATATATATATATATATTAAAATCACATCTTGTCCCGAAATATTAACGTATAAAAATAAGCCTAATCATGTTATTTTTGTCATAAAACATTGGAAAAAAAACCAAGAAGGTATATTAATTGTAGCAATGAAAGTAGCCTCATCAATGAATCACATTATTATATAGTGTAGTTAAAATATATTTAAATACATTAACAATAGAAAAAATGTAAAAATTAATATAATTCAAAAGATAATTTCTTCCATTTCAAAACAGAGCAATAAAATTAAATTTGTTCAGTAATATTTGGAAGTTAAATCGGAAAAATGTCAAAATATCGCTTCCTTTTTAATTAGTTACAATTTCAAAAATACACTCTTTGGTGTCCTAACTCTCCAAAGTAAATTATTTACCGATTGCAGCATCTCTATATGAAACAGCTTGATGTGTAGAGCGCTAAATACATTTTTAGTATTGCAATATTTATAGATGATTCAGAGAAAATGAAAATATCCAACATTTTAAAGAAAAGAAATTGCTCTTTTCCATGCCAAATTTGAACAAAATATAAGACATTTATAATTACATTTTAGACCATTTCTTTGGTCAACCAGAAAATGAGCCGCCAATTAATAGAAAAAGCTTTCTAAAAGTGGCTTTTTACTGTCCTGATTAAATAAATTCAGAGATTCATAACCTGGCCAGATTTAATGTAAACCATGACACTCTCACACTCGCTTTCACAATCTCTTTTTACATGGTGGCGTTTTCACACACCTCGATACAACACAGAATAAGGAACAACCATGCACGAACCTGGGACGCCAAGATCACGGGGAAGACGCGCTACCCCTAGCCAGGACGACAGCGCTTTGATAAAATAGATTTAATATGTGATCACGTTATTAATTTACAATTCTGCACCAAAATTTAATTTTAATCGAATCGATTGGAAAAAGGGTATTTAATTTCATATTCGAATTTTAACATCACTTTTATCTTCATTTCAATGCGCTTAACCCGTAACTGATTATAGGAGTCAAAATATCCTCCGCGTTGTTCATTAGCTCTGATTCTCACGTGGTATTTTGTCCTTCAATACAATCATACCCTCAGTACCTTCAAGTTGTTCTTTCCACAGTGAAGTCGTAAAAATCTAAATATGAACACGTGCGAGTTATTCTTTTTCAAAGTGTTTTTCGTTGCTTATGTAGTTATTGACTCCATGCCTCTGAAACTGCTTCTAATTTGAAGAATGCAAAACGAATAAAGAATTATTCTTCAAATAATATTTTAAAATATTTTATTTTTTCATTTTTGTTTGTTAATTTCCAATAGTTATTAAGATTAGTGTCATTCCGTAATATCTAAAGGAAGTATATACTATTTAAAAGATTTATTAAGTTTTCTTTATAATATCTTTTCAATATTATAGCATTTTACATTTTTAATATTTTTTCTAATTACACAATTTCCAGAATGTACTTATTATGTTTCCAAAATGAATTCCAATGCTGTTCACAAAAGAGGAAAAAGAAAAACAACAAAGGAGTTATTTTGACGCCATGTCCCTGGCCGCTGAGGCAATTCATGTCTAAATCAATCAAATGAAAATTAACGCAGTTACGGGGTAATTGTCATCCGATTAATTCTGAAAATAAAAAAATCTAAGCATTCTTGGCATTCACAGATTTAATGGAATGTGTACTTGTATCAAATAAACTTCGTACACGTACAGTGCACATGGATAATGAGAGAAAGTCGGATATTAACTATTCTAAAGAGAATGCCAAAAAAAAAAAAACTATAGAGAAATTAGTCAGTTAGTTTATAGTCTCTAAATGCATTTTCCATTAGGCAACCAAAACATAAGTAAAAGAATGTTGGACTTATTTATTATTATTGTACATTATTTATTATACATTATCTTTTTCTAATAAATGAGCTTTGGACATGAAGGCTTTATCACTGTGCGTATGATTATGAAATAATTGATTTTGATTTTGAAATTTAGAGAGAAGACATTTTCAGCTATTTCGGAGGTCTCATGGGGTGCTGGCTGGGAATCTCCGTCTGGGGATGTGCAAACGTCATACCAAAAACATTCCAGAAAATCAAGGAATCGTCTTTTTTCAAACGATTAGTTTAATACCATCTCGATAAATGTTGTATTTATTGTTTATTTACCAGTAATAATAATAACTAAAAATGCACACAAACTTGATAAAGAATTTATGAACATTTTGTCATACATTATGAATGACTGAGCACATTTATTTTTAATCTTTAAGTATGTAAATTGAAGCAATGCAACAAAATGAACTTCATACACTACAAACTGCTGTTGGAATTTTGATATGACACTAAAAGTCTATGTAATTCAATATTGTCGATGTGTTGAAACGACGAAAAACACATAATTTGAATGATATGCAAATTTCTTATTTCCATGCTAATAAAAGTAAACATGAATTTGTTTTATTTCTTTGTATTTCTTTTGTAAAATTAACACGCATTAGAAATGATTCTATCTTGTGCTAGTCACCTTTGGCGACCAGCTATTTCATCGGGGATGTTCCATTTCCGTTAATCGTTCAGTGACATATTGTCCATGAAACCGTCAAATTGCCGCACATGAAATACACATTTGTTTTAACGATTACATATGTTTTGCTCATTGTTTATAGAAACCTTTCTTATAGAGGCCAATTCGACATCAAAGTACTATTAAAATCAGAAATGTCCGGGTTTTTTTTATCTTAAAACATTCGCGGTATGGTTTGTTTCTAAAATATTTTTTTTATTTATTTTATTTTTATGTTTATTTATTTATTTCTATTTTTTTTACTTCTATTTTTTTATTTTTTATTTTAATTAATTAATTTATTTATTGTATATAAAACAGATATTAAATCTTTGAAGGTCAGTACATTTAAAAAAAATATCGCCCCGATAAAATACATAGGTGAAGTTGTATATCCTGACAATAAAATATTTTACACCCCAAATAAATATTTTTGCCTTCAGTTTTCTCACAAGGGGTTGGAGATATATGTGTGAATATACCTCAATGGATTTGAATATTCCCTGAAACACGCTTTGGACTCACATCGGTATTTGTTGCCTCTTGTTTATACTGGGAACATGAAACTTATTTCCTGGCACATTTTCTTCAAATCCATAGTGACTAAATTCAGTTGTGATACTATACGAAAGATTTCCCCTCAATCAACTTTTGAAAAACATGACACTTTTCTTTAGTATCTTAAAGAGTATCTATTTTAAAAGCATGGTGGAAAAAAAATACAGTCACCCACATATTATTAAAAAATATTATATCATTCTCCAGGGACTTTTCTTTATTACCAAGTGTATTTGCAGATATTGATTTCTGACAAAAAAAAACATAAAGCCCATTTGTGGACACTCAGTTCAGCGGAAGGCATCATTCGAACTAAATACATCCTTAATTGTGAATTATGTTCAAGGAAAAGCAATGCGAACTAACCCTTAAATGTATTCAGCCAATCACATATGCCCTGGACAATAGAGTGCATCATGGTAAAAAGGGGACAAGCTCTCAAACGTAGCAGAGAATGGCAAACTAAAAGGGATATCATTTCGAGAAAACGGGGCAATTTTCGTTCAAGCAAAAAATAATGAATTATTAAGGAATATACAGGGTGTTCTCAAAACCCTTGACCGCGGCATTTATTAATTTAATATTGATCATAGACATATACTGTTAATTACAAAGTTTCGTTTCGTAAAAAAAAAAAAAAAAAAAGTGTAAAATGTTATGAAATCGATTAAAATTTTCAGGGGATTAAACTTCAAAAGATACAAAATTTAAATTTTTATACAGACCCTGTACAAAAAAAAATTTACATATCACAAAAAGGCTCAAAGATATAAAATTACACAAATGCTGACTTAAATAAATTTTTGATGCCTAGATATGAGTTCCCAAAGAGGAAAAATCATGTCGGATACTCGTGTTCTAGGGGTCGTACATAAATTAACAAAGAAAATAATAATTGAATATATAAATTATAATTTTCCTATTTATTGGTTCAAAAGTTTAAAAAGAAAATTGTAAAAATGATAACAGAAAGGAAAGATTACACATAGAAATATTACTTAATGGAAATATTACATAAGTTTTTTTACAAGTTCATTGACTGTGCTATTTTTAAGTTATATTTTGTAATTCATGATATAAAATTTTAAAGTATTTTTCAGGAAGCATAGATTTTAAAATTTGTATTTAAAACTGAAGGTATGAAGCATATTTTCTTTTCTTATGATGCATTTGCTGACTCGCGTCATCGGCACTGAATCTGTAAACATTTGTATTTTAATTTGTGATTGACCCTTCACAAACTTTGTCTTAACATATCTTTGAGAGTATACATGAAAAATTCTGAAATTTTGCACATGGTCTTATTAAAGATTGGAGCACATTTTACTCGGTTGGAATTTTTTTGTATGGGTTCTGTATGAAAATTTAAATTTTGTATTTTTTAAAGTTTAATCTCCTAAAATTTTTAATCGTTTTCATAAGCTGTCACAAATTTGTTTTTAAACAAATTTGTAATTTACAGTATATGTCTACGACAAGTATATAAGGAATAAAAGCCGAGATCAAGGTTTTTGATACACCCTGTACATTTATGTATGTTGTGTTAATTTTTCCAATTTGTGTTTGCTAATGTATTATACGTCACTCAGAGGGCATTACAAATCCGTATGCTAAAATTGTCAATTGTGCAGGTCTGTGCGTCTGGATGTGCAGAAATTCGACGAGGAAAAGCACTATATGTTTGGTTGCCATTCTGTAAGGATGCTTTAAAATGTTTCTGAATGAAGTAAAAAGGACTAGGGTTTGGCCAGTCGCCTTTAACTATCCCTATCTGGTCAGCGATATTGGCACATTGATCTTTTAATGATTGATCATTCAGTTAAATCGTTTAATAACATAATGCACCTGATTTTAAAAAAAATTGCTGTATATTATAGTTGTGTTATTTTAATTTTCTAACTTGTGCTTAGTTTATTCTATGCATGAATCCATGTAATTCAAACCCGTCCTATTGCTTCAAAGTTCTATTAAAAATATTAACGTCCCATTCGTCTATCTTTTAAATTTCGAGTTATTGTAAGTTTACCTTTTTTTTTTATTCGACAGGTTTTTATTTTTATAATACTGGTTTTTTTTTGGAGAAAATATTTAGATGCGAACCACATACTGATTACAAATGAATATTTTTCAATCTTATCTGCATATGAACTGACCATTTAAATAAAAAAAAAGTTACGAATGAACTCAGTTTAACATGTTGTTCGAAACAATATGCTATAATATAGCATTCCTTTTACAGTTTATCTATCACTACTTATATTTCTGAACTTAAGGCTCAGTTTTCTCATGATAAAATCGGACCCGAGATGGCGCTATATGACATTGTCAGCATGAGAACCTATAAGACATTGCTGACCGCTATAAGACATTGTCAGCATACGAACTGACCATTTAAGTAAAAAAAAAAAAAAAATCACGAATGAACTCAGTTTATCATGTTGTCCGAAACAATATGCTACATTACAGTATTCCTTTTACAGTTTATCTATCATTACTTATATTTCTGAACTTAACGCTCAGTTTTTTCATGATAAAATCGGTCCCAAGATGGCGCTTTATGACATTGTCAGCATGAGAGCAAGTAGCAGAAGACTCTAATAGTAGTTATAAAAAAAAGTTTATATATGTGTACAATCTGATCTTTTCAGGAAATACATCAATACAAAAATAATAAATATAAATATTTATGTTGAAAAAAAAGCAAAAATCGCAACTAGAACCTAGGACTCGCCACACACGCTTCATTCATGTTGTTCTGATTACGATACAGTACTGTCCGCTCGTTGAATTGGAAGTTGAATATACTTATTCTAATAGTTCTTTACAATAAAAAAAATGTGTAAAATCACGTGCGCTTTATAGACAGCTCACCTACCATAGTACAATCGTAGGTCAGCTGTCTATAGAGCGCACCAAGTAGGCACGCTTGCACACACATACATAAATAGGACACACATACACTTACAATTTTTATTAGAGGAGGTTTATAGGATTGTTATCTGTTATATAATTTACTAGCAATACCCGCTCAGAGTTGCCCGTGGCATAGCCTCCAAGAGAAAAATTTAGCTTTAAACTTAAGTAGCCTCCACCCGATATGACATGGACATGTCACGCAACATCAAACTAACATAAAAATATATTTAGAAATCATCAAAAATAAATACAAAACAATTTTTATAGCATTCATTCAGAAATATTTAGATTACTAAAAAGGTAAAAATATGATATGTTCAAAGACAAACCAATTCACTAAAAATATACAATAGAAAATCCGTTTTAAAATTTTAAAATATACATATCAATCATTGAACCCACTGTTCCACACTTGTTTATCAACTCTGTGTTATCTGATATGAAAATAAAATTTATAATATTTCTTTGTAAACTATATTGGTTGTTTTTCCTCTTGGGGCCAAGACAAAAAGATTTTGTTTGGATGTAACTCTAGAAAGTGTCACATAAAGTTGTCCATGAGAAAAACATTCTTCTCTTAAGTCAATTCCATTTGAATTTCCTTTTTTTTGCACATAATGAGTTTTGAATCTCTGTTTAAAAACATACGTAAACAAAGAAATGTATCGCATAAGCATACCACAGCTTGCTATTTGCGCATGCGCAGTTTGAGGTTTTCACACATGCACAGATAAGTGCAAAGCATACATACTGCTATTTTACGCATGCGCGAATCGTGGTAGGAAAATAATTAAAACCGTAATTATAAACTCTTTTTTTTATTTTGACATGATTTCAATATATTATAATCTTCCCCAATAAATAACCCTGCAAAATGGTACAAATATCTTCAGTATCAGTTACGTATTTCTCGAGTTGTTCTCTTTCAAATACAAACGCTTTCAGGAGATTTCATTTTATACTTGTATAAATTTATGCATCATTAGTCAACCTATAGAAGATCAGTTAAGGTTACATATATCATAAAAAGTTGATAAAAGATTAGAATAATTAATTTATCACTCATTTAAATAAAATTTATCTATTATTTCGAGAAACAAATATTTCTTTCTGTGAAATAACTTTCTTTAACCTATACACATTAATGATAAAAGATATATACAACTTAATGTTAACATCTATTTTTTTTATTCATTTCTGAAAAGATACGTTGATTAAGCAGAAATAAAATGCTTAAGTGAGTTAGTTTTATCTTTCAGCTGTCAGCAGTTTGCGTAAGATAAAAGGGAGAGAAATTTGTAATTTCAATAAAGTTCTTCTAGAAGGTCATACGTTATTCTTATCTGCGCTCTTCTGAAATAAAATTTTGAATTAGAAATGGAAGTTCAAATTTTTCTTTCTTCTTAAAGGGGACAGTAGACTTTGAAATAAGCAAAAATCGACAGAAACATGAAATTATATTTTCATCATTTCCTCACATAAATATATGTTTATACTCAACTAAAATAGTGTTATAAAATATATTGTTCAATGAAATGAGTATTTCAATGGTAAAAATAAATAAAAAATACATTTTAATTACTTTCCTCAAAATGATATTGTAATTGATTTAAATATCTTTGAAATGTTCCAGGTCTCTTAATTTTTGAAGAAATTAAATGAAATCCATAATTGATTTCTTTTAAACACTAAAATAATCTAAGGAATGCATTTTATATTTCGAGGTATTTTTTTAGATAGTTAAAAGTCAATTTTAATTTCAAAAAACATAAAATTCTTATGAAAATTCAGTAGGTGTAGATAAAAATATTTGTAAAAAAATTAGCGTTTACTTGTAATTACAAAATCGTACCCAATTTTATTCTAAATAAATTTATATTGGGTCATATGGAAAAAATACTTAAAAAAAATTTGAGTCGCCTGGAATATTTTGAATTTTTAAAAAAAATTATACATCTTTCAGTTTTTTAAAAAATAATACTCTATTTCAATTTTTTATTAAATTGACTTATTTATACTTTAATACATATACCAAAAAATTCGCAAAACTGCCTAACAGAGTCCATTGTCAGCTAAAATTGTTTTCGATTCAGAGGAAAAAAAATCTGTCTAGAGAATTTCAGCAATTTGGAATGATTAGAAGCAAAGGAAAACATTTATGTACTAGATTTTTTTAAAAAGCTTTATTGCCATAAAGATTTTTTTTTATTTCAGTCTAGTAATAATAATGTCCAATTTTAAAGCAACACTAGGACTATTTTGAGATGGACCTCGTCATGTTGAACCGCGGTCATTTGACGAAGACGACACCAGAACTGGCACCTCCCTCTCTTCACCACTCCACACCAACGGGAGGACGTTTAGCCAGGACTAGGAATTGCAATATCGGAGCAAAACTTCAATACCGGTATTCGGTATTTTTTACATCTTAATACCGAGATACCGGTTTTAATACCGATTTTAGAAATTTTAGAAAAAGAAAGAAAACACAGGTTTTATTTGCCTGTTTTATTAGAGAATGTAAATATCACAAAAAATAATTTGTAACTTATAAATTATAACAGTATATAAAGAATCACAAAAAAAGTAAAGGAACATCTTATTTATTTAAATCAGAAAAATCTGTAAATATCACTATTCAGTCTATACTACTATTACAAATTTTTAAAAAGTGTTCATAAAAAATATAATGCATCCATTGTACTGTCATTAAGCCTGAAAAGTAATTTTGTGCAAAAATGAGCAGCTGTCGAAAACGCTCTTTCGCCATCTACGATAGTTAGTGGTACTGTTAGCAATGCGAGATATACTTTTTCCAAGAGTTTGCCTCTAAATCCTTCATCTTCAAATAAATCGATTTCTCGTCGGATGGTTTTGGATATAGCTGATTTCTGTATTGTATTTTGGTTTGTTGATTTTTTTTTTATTTATCTCTAATTCCAATTTTTGTTCAAGAGACAAATCCTTTCACATCCGACATTAGTGTCCTCATAGTCTTCGATAACTGTACAGAATTCTTCTGAATGTAGATAGATTTGTGGGTAAAAAATGTTAAGAAAATTTACTATAAACGATCAGATTTGAATTGGTTAGTCTCTTTTCTTCTTTTTCATTTTCATTTTTAAAAGCATTATAATTATGTAAATACCGTAAGACATTATCTTTTTCGGTATGCCTTTCTTCTGTGCGATTTTTCAATGTAATATATATTTCTTCAGAGAGTGATGCGTGCTGTTCTTTCAGTGACTGCAACATGAAATTTAATATAGCATTAGCGGTTAATAAATTAGAATTTCCCCGATATAATGCCTCAACAGATAGTTTTATTGGAAGTAGAGCTGATACAGTTCTGGATATTAAGTCGAATTCACTATCTGAAAAATTTATTTGCCGGTTTAAGTCGATTATTGCTTTTTGGATAGGATTTCTCAGTTTCAAAATCGTTCCATCATTAGGAGTAAACTGTTTCAACGTGTTTTAAAATCTAATATTAACTTATGTTCTGTTTTATTTTCAGTTAGTATATATTTTTGTAATACGGCATTTTTTTGTAACGGAACGTACAATTTTTCGAACTTTATAAATTATAGGAATTCTTGATGGGTTAATATTTCATCCTCAGTAGCAATATCTTCTTCAATAATTACATTGTCATTATCTTCATTGCCAATATCACTCTCACTCCTTCAAAGTCGGAATCCGAAGTTTCTATATCCACAGTATTTGCATTCTTCTGTTCTTCATTTTTTTGGTATAATAAATCCCTTACCCCTAATTGAACAATTGCTGATTTGCACCAATCAACTTTATCAACCTAAAGTATGATATGCAAATGCAATGTGAATAACAAACTCACTAATTTAAAAAATATCGAAATATTACGCACTTTCTTCACAACTACAACCTTGTTTTCACAGATACGAATATCAGATTGCGAATCCTGCGCGTGTTTAATATCGCTGGGAGCTGTAATAGGAGAGTTTAGACTCGCCTCCTTGGATGATTCACATATTAATATTTTATCACTTCTCTTGATTATACGATGCAACTTTGTATTCACAGTCTAATTAATTTAGCCCGTCAGGTAGACATAAAAACAAAAACGTATACTACTTTGCTATGTTGGCGATCCCTGAACATAGACAATTAAAAAAATTTCTTGCAAATACCGAAAAAACGGTATTTAAACTTGTGAATACTGGTATTACAAAATTGTACAAATGGCTCAAAATACCGGTATTCGGTATCCCAGTATTGCAATCCCTAGCCAGGACGTTTAACTTGCACCAGACCCCCTTACACGACGGTTCATGGGTGGAATCAGGTCTCGTATCTGAAACTCTACGGTTCCGAAGCTGAGACCTTACCACCAGGCTACCGTAACCCTTTTACAGCTATAAAAATTCAATAAAAAATTAGTTTCTATTAAAAAAAAATTCAACAAAGAGTTATACTTTTATAGCTTTGCGATATTTTAAAAAGAACAAATATTTGGATAACAATTTCCACAAGCTGTACCTTTCAGAAGTTTAACTTCAAATTTTAGATTTCATATCTATGAAACTTTAAAGATTTTTGAATATTTTGGGTCATTGCATGCTTCAAAAATTGACAGCTGAAGATGTGTTATTAATTTTAATTCCATTTAGAAGCCTTTTTTTTATTCTTAAAGTTAACTAGTTTTAAATGCTTTTTTAAAAATTCAGCTGCTGAAATGAAATCTTAGCATCTTTCGCAACATAAATGTTTTATTGTTTACGCTCCTTATTTTTTGTAAGTTTCCATTATATATAACTAATATTCAAAAAATGACTTTTTCGAAGTCCAATATTACAATTTTCACTCAAAACTGTTTATAATTATAAATTCGGTGTTCAATGTTTTGCTCTTTTTTTATTATTCTCCTACGGTGTAAATATCACAGCCGAAGTGTTTTCAGTATATTACAATATATACTGTTTAGAACAGATGATATACTAAAGGGTTAATTCTACAAAAAGCTTCATGTAGATGCAGGCATGAGATTTCAGAATACATGTGTTTAATACAAGTTAAAAAATTGATGAGATAATTTTTTTCAGATTTAAAAGTGAAAAAAAATCAGTCGGTGTTATTTCTAAAACTGTTTATTTTTTCCCCTCGTATACGTAGTATAGAGCAAAACTAATCGTGAAAATATTCGAAACACCAGATTGTGATGAATCGCCACGTTTTAGACCTCCCTGTATTCGAAACACCAATTTTTTTTAGAATATCCATCCGTCTGTCTGTGACAAAGATAATACAAAAACGCTTTGAGCTAGACAGTTGAAATTCGGTATACAGTCTTTCCGAGAAATTTGCAGATTTCTATTAAATTTTGAGTAAAACGTGATAAGAGAAAACCATCTGATCTGGCTGTTCCAATATAAGTTATCTCTAAGAGAGCTAGATAGATTAAATTCGGTCACAGATTTAACATCTATAGCGATTCGAGCAAAACCAATCAAATTTCGAGCAAAATCCAACTACAGGTTGACAATCTGTCGGTTTGTATTTTCAGATAATTGTAAATGCGATAATTAAAAAAGCAATAACTTAAATACTTCAAAATTGACTTAATATTTCGTGACTGCAAATGCAGCATTGTATCAAGTTTTGGTCTCAAACGGTTGAGAAGAGCGCATCTAAAACACAAATTTGGTTTTTGGATACTATTAATTGCCTGCAGAGATGAATCGCCTAAAACTTCGTCAAAGATGACACAACAGATTCAGTAAAAATACTAAATTCACGCCAAAAGTTAGTATTTTGTACCAGTGCCATGTATGGCGTTTCCAGGGGTGACACCTTTATGAGACGGTAAACCTTTATGAGTATCTGTATTCAAATAAGGTTATTGTGTTCAAACATTGTATGTTTTGGGATTTCTAGGCCCCAAATTTAAATTTATCGAAATGTAAAAAAAAAAATTCACTCCTACTTTGTCATTCAGGGATCTTCTAAAGGATATAGAATCGAGGGGTTCCAAGGTGAATTAGTTCACATAAACATTGACATCATTAATCCAAGTGTTTTCAATTTTATCATCACTTTTATTTTGTTTTATTTGTTACCTCTGAAAATTCCAATTTTGTAAACATTATTGTAAAATTGATCTTTAACGTTATCTGAAAATGTTTTTAATATTATCTACTAGTATTCAACATTTATTTTGATTCATAGCTATAAATTAATTTTAATTACATTAAAACCAATTAGATAAATGTATATTAATTATAAATACAATAAAATACATCCCATAACGGATTAATTGATATTTTAAGAGAAATCAAACTTTGCAAAACTAAACGTTTAAAATGATATTAATTTATCTGAACTGAAGATTATACATAAATAAATTTCATTACCTCAGTGTCATAAATTACAATTTATTCTTATAAAAGAAAGTATTTGTGAGAAGAGGTGATGTTTTAGAAGATAAATCATTAAATCCCTAGCTAAAAAAAATTGACACGTTTATGTATTAACACATTTATAATTATTAACATTTTTATAATTATTATAATTATTAATACCTTTATAAAGGGCAAAATTATCTGAAGATTTGAATTCGCCACTATTCGTGCAGTGAAGTTTTGAAAACCAAATTAAAAAACCATTTGACACTTGTTAGTTTAAATTTAGTTAAACTGGTGCGTTACACGATAGAACATCGTGTTAAAGAAAGATTTCAATTAAATAAAATCACAGTTTTTCTCTTTAAACTATTTATACTTTTATTGAATCGTAAAGCACACAGGATAGGGTGATGTATGGAATAACATATAGGGCAAATGTCCTCTCCGGATTTGCTGGCATATATGCCATTTTTTGTCGAAATTTCCCATGACTATTTTACATAATAGAGGTTGATTTTTGTTGAAGCATCGTTGCATTTCCTACTTCAATGTACGCATGCTAGTGGACTAGTTGGCATAAACCATTGACTTGAAATAACCACATAAAAAGAAATGGTGTTCAGTCACGCTATCTAGGGGGTCGATTCTCAAATTTTAGAACTGTGGCCTCTAGATTTTCATTATGATTTAAATAGTGTTTAACAATAAAAACTCGTTGTTCTATCGAGTAACGTTTCATTTTTAGTAACCTTAAACTATCAGTTGCCAAATGTTGTTTTTAGTAGAGTTGCAAGCACTTTACTGCACGAATGGTGGCAAATTGAAATCACGCTATCTAGAGGGTCGATTCTCAAATTTTAGAATTGTGGCCTCTAGATTTTCATTATGATTTAAATAGGGTTTAACAATAAAAACTCGTTGTTCTATCGAGTAACGTTTCATTTTTAGTAACCTTAAACTATCAGTTGCCAAATGTTGTTTTTAGTAGAGTTGCAAGCACTTTACTGCACGAATGGTGGCAAATTGAAATCACGCTATCTAGGGGGTCGATTCTCAAATTTTAGAATTGTGGCCTCTAGATTTTCATTATGATTTAAATAGTGTTTAACAATAAAAACTCGTTGTTCTATCGAGTAACGTTTCATTTTTAGTAACCTTAAACTATCAGTTGCCAAATGTTGTTTTTAGTAGAGTTGCAAGCACTTTACTGCACGAATGGTGGCAAATTGAAATCACGCTATCTAGGGGGTCGATTCTCAAATTTTAGAATTGTGGCCTCTAGATTTTCATTATGATTTAAATAGGGTTTAACAATAAAAACTCGTTGTTCTATCGAGTAACGTTTCATTTTTAGTAACCTTAAACTATCAGTTGCCAAATGTTGTTTTTAGTAGAGTTGCAAGCACTTTACTGCGCGAATGGTGGCAAATTGAAATCACGCTATCTAGGGGGTCGATTCTCAAATTTTAGAATTGTGGCCTCTAGATTTTCATTATGATTTAAATAGGGTTTAACAATAAAAACTCGTTGTTCTATCGAGTAACGTTTCATTTTTAGTAACCTTAAACTATCAGTTGCCAAATGTTGTTTTTAGTAGAGTTGCAAGCACTTTACTGCGCGAATGGTGGCAAATTGAAATCACGCTATCTAGGGGGTCGATTCTCAAATTTTAGAATTGTGGCCTCTAGATTTTCATTATGATTTAAATAGGGTTTAACAATAAAAACTCGTTGTTCTATCGAGTAACGTTTCATTTTTAGTAACCTTAAACTATCAGTTGCCAAATGTTGTTTTTAGTAGAGTTGCAAGCACTTTACTGCACGAATGGTGGCAAATTGAAATCACGCTATCTAGGGGGTCGATTCTCAAATTTTAGAATTGTGGCCTCTAGATTTTCATTATGATTTAAATAGTGTTTAACAATAAAAACTCGTTGTTCTATCGAGTAACGTTTCATTTTTAGTAACCTTAAACTATCAGTTGCCAAATGTTGTTTTTAGTAGAGTTGCAAGCACTTTACTGCACGAATGGTGGCAAATTGAAATCACGCTATCTAGGGGGTCGATTCTCAAATTTTAGAATTGTGGCCTCTAGATTTTCATTATGATTTAAATAGGGTTTAACAATAAAAACTCGTTGTTCTATCGAGTAACGTTTCATTTTTAGTAACCTTAAACTATCAGTTGCCAAATGTTGTTTTTAGTAGAGTTGCAAGCACTTTACTGCGCGAATGGTGGCAAATTGAAATCACGCTATCTAGGGGGTCGATTCTCAAATTTTAGAATTGTGGCCTCTAGATTTTCATTATGATTTAAATAGGGTTTAACAATAAAAACTCGTTGTTCTATCGAGTAACGTTTCATTTTTAGTAACCTTAAACTATCAGTTGCCAAATGTTGTTTTTAGTAGAGTTGCAAGCACTTTACTGCACGGATGGTGGCAAATTGAAATCTTGCGTTAATTTTGGAACAATATTTACTATAGAAAGTGCGAAATACGAAATTTGAAGCCATTATTTTGAATTATATTTGAATAAAGTAAATATTATGAAGTTTTTCTGCAGTAATTTTTCTGAATATTGTGCTTTAAATTCGATTTTTACAACATTTTAAAATTAAAAAACGGTCTTATTAATGATTGCAATTTAACTTTCAAACATTTTTTATCCTGAAAGTAAATTTAACAAATGATTTTTTTCTTAATTTTTGTCAATATATTTCATTGTTGTTGAAAAATTCAAACAGCTTTTATTGTTTCATCAAATATTTTTATCACGTGATTTTCTGCCATTGTTGAAAGAAAAAAGAAAGATTCTGCTCTCTTTCTGAGACGGTTAACCTGGGAAATCTGAAAGTGAAATTAATTTACCATAACAGGCTGACAGAATTTTTAATTAAATTACCGAAACATTTAAGGTTTAAATAGCAATATGATGTCTTTGTCTTTAACTTTACGATCTTAATTTCTCTACTTTTGAAAAAAAAATCATGGATTTCAAGCTATGCATAAGAGTCTTAATTTAAATTAAATGCAATTAAATTTCCCAACTAAAAATTTACAACAAATGGTGGTTAATTTTAATGGTTTTTCTTCGTTCTATCTTGTTGGAAAATCTTGCATTTAAGAGTTTACATTAGTTTAAACCAAATTCATCATGACTATTAAGTTCATTTCACGTTTATTCCTAAATAACTTCATCGAATTATTCAACCAAAAATTGCAAACTTAATATATAAAATAAGGTAAAAAAATTCTATCAACTTTTCTAATTGTGAAATTTACTATGCATTAAATAGGTTATAAATTAATAAATATTTTCAGTTTTTCTGCAGAAATAGTAGAGCAGTATATCCTCATGTATTTTTATAGTATCATAGAATGCAAACTTTTATCAATTCAAATCTATCAAGTTTATTATCGTGCAGTTTTCTATAAATTTTTATTTTTTTCGACATTTTATAAATAATCAAATCGAGCCAGATGATTTTGGAATAAGTGAATTTATAGATACATTGAGAATCTGAATTTTAGTCTTCAGTTTTTGATACTTTTGTTTTATCTTTCAATTTTTTGTACGTTTTTATTGGCTTAGATAGAAAATATGCACAATATTTTCAAATGTATTTTTATGCGAGTTCGCAAATTGTACAGACTAAGTCTATGGCAAAGGATACCGACGTGCTCTGATTGGTTTAAGCCTTGGCATCTTTTTTGGCAATGTATGGCCAAAAAGATGCCATACCGAAATATATTTTTATAAAAATAAATAAAATCTGTAAATTTATTTCCCCCCCCCCCTATTTTTTACGGTTTGCATGTAATATAAATCTGGAACACATATACAGCAGAAAAGATTAAATCCTGAAACCTAAATTCAGGAAATATAAAAATTACAATTATTAAAAATATTTTTTTGCGTGTTTCTTCTTAATATCACTTTGCAATAACTAAAAAAATTAGCTATGAAATCACATATTCCGTTAAAGCTTACATATTTATACGTTTTGGGCATTAAGTAATCATCTCCCCATATGTACGTAGTTCATGGGAAAGTAACAAACGTTCAGCAACAACTTTCAATGACTGCATAAATCATCTAGTAAAGGCACGAAAATCATAGAAAAATAAGAATGATTTAATTGCTGCATCATATGTTGAGTAATTACTTTTATATAGATTTTATATTTCTGTGCATAAACAACATTAGTTACTTGTATTACTAGTATTATTAGTAATATTTTTTTATTATTATTTATTAGTATTAGTAGCATTACTAGTAATATTTAGAGGAAGCAATTATATTAATAAAAATTAGATCGTGTTGATATTCACTCGTATCTTCCATAACACTAATGAAAGGTACAAGGTTTGAGCCAAATAAGCGAAAACTACACTATTATGAGTGCAAAACATTGCCAAAAAAGATGCCAAGGCTTAAACCAATCAGAGCACGTCGGTATCCTTTGCCATAGACTTAGTCTGTACAATTTGCGAACTCGCTATTTTTATTGTTAAAAAACAAAAATAAAATAAAAAAAAAACTGTTGCCCAGGGCATATTGGCGGAGTTGTAGAAAAATACTAAAATAAAATTTAGAAGCAGAGTTTAAGAATTTAAATCTGGAACAACTATTAATATCGTTTATTTGATATGGAAAATTTATGATTATTAAATAAAAATATCGTCTGGCTCTTTCATCATTGTGTTTTTCACTAAAAGTATGTATCAGGCTGTAAAAGGATTTCATGTATTAATTTTATGCGTAAAAATATATTTACTTTGATAATATTAAACGTAAAATTATTTTTATCCTGAGAAATGCTGGGTTATCTACTAATCATTTAGTTATATTATGTACTATCAACTAATATTTCCACTCTAATATTTTAATTATATATGAAACAATAAGAAGCTTATTGATCATCTCATTAGAAAAGCGCACATCATAACCAAATAGCAAAGCGGTTATTACATAAAGTGGGCGTGCTCCAATTCTGAATCCATGATTGTGTTTCAAATTCATGATCTTGATGACCTTCAATCTCTTGTCTTTAATAACTAATGTGGGTGTATGGAAGCACCTCACTTATTTGAATTCTAAGTACAGAGAACTGGGTGTTATGAAACAATTCAAGCGCATTAAAAAATTTTGTATATAAATAACTAATGGCGAATTTTTCAAATTATTTTTAAGCGATATCAGTTGAAAATTTCATAGGCTAATGATAAATGATTTGTCTCGAAACAGATATTGTTTTTGCACCTTTTTAGGCCTGAATAACGAGAAAACCTTTTTTTAAAAGCCTCATTTGCACTTTTATTTTAAATTCTGTGGAAATTAAGTAAATATGACATAATAAACTAGCCAGAAAATGGTTTGAATTTGAAGTCATCAATGTATCATGCAACAATTTATTATAATATTGGAAGTGAAACCAAAAGCATTTTTAAAAAGTGCCATAATTTATGAAAATTTTTCACTACTTTTAAATTTGTATCATAAAGAAGGCTATTTTTGAAAGTTTGAAACAATGTAAACTGCAATTTTGTGCAGTAATACTTTCGGCAAAACAATAAAATTTATTTTAATTTTTAATTAATTAAAATCTTATTTAAAATTTCAAAATAAATTGCTCTGATGTGCACACTCAGACTCTCCAAAGTAGAAATGTGCCAAATTTGGTAGCTGTTTATTAAGCATTCTAGCTTGTAGAGCACCAAAGCACACACACACACATTTTTCTTTATTTGCAGTTATATACCAAATAAACAAAGAAAAAGATATTGTAATTGCCGAAAATTTAAAATTATCTCTATGTCGAGTCTTCCAGTGCCCTCCTTGATTAAAAAAATTTTTTTGGAATTATGTCTATCTGCTTATCTATTGATGGATAATGGATGCTGTTTAAATTGGATGTTAGAGCTGATTACAGAAGTTTTGCATTGCATGAGGGTAGGAATAAAGATGATTTTAAAAAAATAAATGATACTTTCAATTTTCGCAACGTTTTTACATTTTTTTTTAATGTTGTTTTTACCCTATTGATGTTTAGTAGCATAATTAATCACTGCTGACATCGTTGCAAAAGAATGCGTAATAAAAATAAATTAAGTGCCTCGCATATAACGTTATGAATGTTTTTATGGCTTTGTTGGTATTTGCATTTCGAAAATGCCATAGTAACAATGCAAAATTACATACATATTTTTTTTATTTTAAGGAAGCATTTGAGTAGTATATAAAGTTGCTCAAAAATTCGTTGTTTCTTGGTAAATTTCTTGTCAATTTATATTTTCTAACATGATTTTAAATATTGATAGGTGATTTCTATGATATATTTCATATTTTCCTGTATGAAGTTTTCGTTTGAGGAATGAAACATATAGTAAATTGTATCGCTGCAAAAAATTTCAATCTTTCGTCTTTTCCTTTCTTTATAGGCAATTTCTGTTTTATTGATATAAAATGTTGTTTTAATTATTCAGTATCTGAAAAATTGCAAAAACATAACAATGTTAAGATAATTTTTCCATCTTTTTACTGCGTGATTTTCAAGTAATTATCGCTTTTGAAGATACCGAACAGTTTTCCGTTAATTATATTAAATTTTGACACATTAAAAATGTATAAAATACATTAAATGTACATTAACTTTTTACCTTAGGTCAGTTATTTTCTAGCCAATATCCAATAGTCAAGAGCGTTCTCAAAATGTCTCGAATAGAAGAGTTTTTATATATTTTTTTTTCTGTGCCAATATGCGTTTTCTCTAGAGCGTTCTTTGTTGTTTACAAATGTCCGATGTCAATAAATGTTGTTTGTTCCTCCGTACAAGATGGGGTTGCTCATCTGTGGCCCCATGAAGTTTCCCGCGTGGCCTCCGGCAAGGTCGGGCTATTGCTTCCATATCTTTCCGTTAATTATTCCTAAAAAAATTGTTTAATGCCCTTGGAAGAGAGAGACACTTTTGAATTTTTGAAACTTTGCTTTATTCTATCCCATGTGGCACAGTTTATGTACAAGCAAGGAGCGATGAAATACGCCAATCTACAGCACAGCACAAGAGCGAAAAGAGAAAAGAGCAAACGAAATATTTATCCCCATGATTATAAACTGTGAGATTCGGATAGAGATTTCTTTACACGTGTGGAATTTAACTAAGGGTATTATAGGGATATCTTAAACGAATTTATTTACATCGACATATTGTTATCCCTTCTCTCGGAGTGTGGGAACCGGTCATTTAAGCATTTTTACAGATTTAAACATTTTACGAGCGTGTGCGTGTGTGTGGTTTCTTTGATTATATCTAGGGAAAATACTGTTTATTGAAGATTTAAAAAAATTGCTGTATTTTACACAAGAATATTTACAGTTGAAGGAGATTAAAGATTAAAGAAATTGATTAAATGAGTGGCCACACCCTAGTCCTTCTTCCTTCATTCAGAATCATCTTTACTAGGGATTGCAATACCGGTAATTTGAGCCTTTAGCGATATGTGAATGCGCGAGGATAGGACCTGGGTCTCGTGGTTTGCAATCCAGTAACATAACCATTATACCAAATCAATTGTTCGGGTAGAAGAGCTGTTAACTGGCTTATATGCTATTCACCACATACTCTCCCTCCAGTGAGTCGGAGATGATACGAACGATACTGTTGTTGAGTGGTGATGTATTAAGTTATTAGCTATTGTCTAATGGGCCTGTACCCAGTTGAGTAGAGCCAAGCGTTATGGCGAGCGTTTTGTGGTTGGTGATGCGTCAAGTGAGTCTGACGACTTTGGTTTGCTGCGTCAAGTGAATCTGATGGTTCTGAATCAAGTGAATTTTAAGTGTTCAAGTGAATCTGAAGGTTCATTGTCCGAGGTCACCAATTTAGCGATATGAGATGCGCGAGGATAGAACCTGGGAACTTGTGGTTAACAGTTCAGTAACATAACCATTATACCAAAACAATTGTTCGGGTAGAAGAGCTGTTAACTGGCTTATATGCTATTCACCACAAGCCATTTGTACAATTTTGTAATACCGGTATTCACAAGTTTAAATACCGTTCTTTCTGTATTTACTAGAAATGTTTAAAATTGTCTCCGCTATACGTTCAGGGATCGCCAACATAGAAAAATAGTATACGTTTTTATTTTTATGTCTCCCTAACGGGCGAAATTAATTAGACTATGAATAAAAAGTTGCATCGTGCAATCAAGTGAAATGATAAAATACTATTTGACAACGGATTGTAAAACCCTCCGCGCTTTTGAGCATGCGTTAGAATGGGTTTAATTCGACAAAAATAAGGGTGAGAGAAAAGATGAAAGGAGATGTTTACACTTAATAATGAAGACTCGCAGTTTTATGTGACGTAAACATTACAGATAATTAGTAATACAGAATGTCTTACGGTATTTACATAATTATTATGATAATGAAAATTAAAAAGAAGAAACTAGACTAACCAATTTAAACCTGATCATGTTTATAGTAAATTTTCTTAAAATTTTTTACCCACAAACCCATTCACATTCAGAAGAATTCAGTACAGTTATCGAAAATTATGATGACGCTAATGTCGATAGTGAAAAGGAATTGTCTCTTGAACAAAAATTAGAATTAGCGATAGATAAAAGAATTTCAACAAAATAAAATGCAATAGAGAAATCAGCTATATCGAAAACCATCCGACGAGAAATCGATTTATTTGAAAATGAGGAATTTAGAGGTAAATACTTGGAAAAAGTATATCGCGCATTGCTAACAATTCCACCAACTAGCGTAGATGCCGAAAGAGCGTTTTCGACAGCTGGTCATTTTTGCATAAAATTACGTCCCAGGCTTAATGACAGTACAATGGATGCTTTATGTTTTTTAAGATCACATTTCAAAAATTTGTCATAATACCACAGACTGAATAGTGATATTTACACCTTTTTTGTGTATTAAATAAATAAGATGTTCCTTTACTTGTTTGTGATTCTTTATATACTGTTATAATTTATAAGTTACAAATTATTTTTTGCGATATTTACACTTTCTAATAAAACTGGCAAATAAACAAATGACCTGTGTTTTCCTTCTTTTTCCAAAATTTCTTATACTGGTATTAAAACCAGTATCCCGGTATTAAGATCTAAAATATACCGAATACCGGTATAGAACTTTTGGTCCGATGTTGCAATCCCTAATCCTTACGGAACTGCAGCCGAATATCAAGTGCTTTCTCTCATCGAATTTCTGCGCATCCAGACGCACAGACCTGCACAATTGACAATTTTAGCATACGGATTTGTACTGCTCTCTGAGTGAAGTAGAATACATTAGCAAGCACAAATTGGAAAAAATTAACATTACATACATATCAAAAACATACATCAGGGGTCATATCAAAAACCTTGAACGCTGTTTTTATTCCTTAAATATTTATCGTAGACATATACTGTAAATAACAAAGTTGTTTAAAAAAAAAGGTGCAAAATGTTATGAAAGTGATTAAAATGTTCAGAGGATTAAACTAAAGAAAATACAAAATTAAAATTTCTATACGGACCCCATACAAAAAAAAAAAAAAAAAAAAAATCCCAGTGAGTAAAATGTGCCCCATTCTTTAATAAGGTCATGTGCAAAATTTCAGAATTTTATCATGGAAACTCTCAAAGATATGTTAAAACAAATTTGGTGAAGTGTCAATCACAAAATAAAATGCAAATGTTTACAGCTTCAGTGCAGATGACGCGACGCAGTAAATGCATCATAAGGAAATAAAATATGCTTCATACCTTCAGTTTTAAATACAAATTTAAAAGCTATGTTTCCTGAAAAATACTTTAAAATTTTATATCATGAAATACAGAAAATAAATGAAAAATAGTACAGTCAATGAACTTGTAACAAAACTTGCGTAATCTTTGCTTTAAGAAATTTTTTCTTTATGTAATCTTCTCTTTAAGTTATGTTTTCTGCAAAATTTTAATACTTTTGAACCAATAAATAGGAAAATTATTATTTATTTATTCAATCATTACTTTCTTCGTTAATTTGTATACGCCCCCTAGAACACGAGTATCCGACATGATTTTTCCTCTTTGCGAACTCATAGCCAGGTATCGAAAATTGCTTTAAGTCAGCATTTATGTAGTTTTATATCTTTGAGACATTGTGATATGAGATTTTTTTTTTTTTTTTTTTTTTTTTTTTTGTGCAAGGTCCGTATCAGAATTTTAATTTTGTATTTTTTTGAAATTTAATCCCCTTAAAATATTAATCGATTTCATAACATTTTACACCATTTTTTAACGAAACTTTCTCTCTATATATTTATTACAGTCTATGATCAATATTTAAGCAATAAAAACCACGGACAAGGGTTTTGAGGTACCCTGTATATTCACTAATAATTCATTATTTTTTATTTGAGCGAAAATTGCTTCGTTTTCTCGAAATGATGTCCCTTTCAGTTTGCCATTCCCTGCTACGTTTGAGAGCTTGTCCCCTTTTTACCATGATGCACTCTATTGCCCATGGTTTATGTGATTGGTTGAATACATTTAAGGGTGAGTTCGCATTGAACATAATTCACAACTAAGGATGTATTTAGTTCGAAGGATGCTTTCCGCTGAAATGGTGTCTACAAATGGACTTTCTCTTTCTTTGTCGCAAATCAATATCTGCAAATACATTTGGTCATAACGAAAAGTCCCTGGAGAATGATAAAAAATTTTTTTTGATAATATGTGGGGGACCGTGCTTAGTTTTTTATTTCTTCAGGCTTTCAAAATTTCTCTTTAAGATGCTAAAGAAAAGTATCACATTTTTCAAAAGTTGATTGTGGGAATAGTATCACAACTGAATTTAGTCACCAGGAATATGAAGAAAATGTGCGAGGGAAGAAGTTTCATGTTCCCAGTATTAACAAGAGGCAACGGATACTGATATGAGTCACAAGCGTGTTTCAGGGAATATTCAAATCCATTGAGGTATATTCACACATATATCTCCAACCCCTTGTGAGAAAACTGAATTCAGAAATATTTTTTAGGGGTGTAAAACATTTTATTGTCAGGATATACAAATTCAACTATACATTTTTTCGGGGCGATATTATTTTTTAATGTACTGACCTTCAAAGGTTTAATATCTGCGTTATATACAATAAATAAATTAATTAATTAAAATAAAAAACAGAATTAAGAAATAACAATAAAAAAAAATAAATATTTTTAAAACAATACCGTGAATGTTATAAGATAAAAGAACCGGACATTTCTGATTTTAATAGTGTTTTGATGTGGGACTGGCCTGCATAAGAAAGGTTTGCATACACAATGAGCAAAACATATGTAAATCGTTTAAAATAAAACAAATGTGTATTTCATGTGCGGCAATTTGACGGTTTCATGGACAATATGTCACTGAACGATTAACGGAAATGAAACATCCTCGATGAAATAGCTGGTCACCAAAGGTGACTAGCACACGATTTTATGTGTGTTAATTTTACAAAAGAAATACAAAGAAATGAAACAAATTCATGTTTATTTTTATTAGCATGGAAAGGAAGAAATTTGCATAACATTCAAATTACGTGTTTTTCGTCGTTTGAACACATCAACAATATTGAGTTACATAGTTCAGACTCTTGGTGCCATATCAAAAATCCAACAGTAGTTTTTAGTGTATGAAGTTCATTCTGTTGCATTGCTCCAATTTACATACTTAAAGATTAAGAATGAATGTGCTCAATCATTCATAATATATGACAAAATGTTCATAAATTCTTAATCAAGTTTGCGTGCATTTTTAGTTATTATTATTACTGATAAATAAACAATAAATACAACATTTATCGAGATGGTATTAAAATAATCGTTTGAAAAAAGACGATTCCTTGATTTTCTGGAATAGTTTTGGTATGAGCTTTGCAAATCCCCAGACGGAGATTCCCAGCCAGCACCCCATGAGACCTCCGAAATAGCTGAAAATGTCTTCTCTCTAAATATCAAAATCAAAATCAATTATTTCATAATCATACTCACAATAATAAAGCATTCATGTCCAAAGCTCATTTATCAGAAAAAGGGTAATGTACAATAAATAATGGCCAAATCCAATATTCTTTTATTTATGTTTTGGTTACCCAGTGGAAAATGCATTTAGAGACTAAAAACTAACTGACTAATTTCTCTAAATCTTTTTTTTGCATTCTCTTTATAATAGTTAATATCTGACCTCTCTTTATGCATATAAACTGCACGTTTAAGAAGTTTATTTGATGCAAGTACACTTTCCACCAAATCTGTGAATGCCAAGACTACTTTATATATATATATATATATATATATATATATATATATTATTTTCAGAATCAATCGGATGACAATTACCCTGTAACTGGGTTTATTGTCATCTGATTGATTTAGACATAAATTGCCTCAGCGGCCAGGGACATCATGGAGTCAAAATGACTCCATTGTTGTTTTTCTTTTTCGTCTTTTGTAAACAGCATTAAAATTAATTTTGAAAGCAGAATACATTCTGGTAATCATGTAATTACCAAAAATATTAAAAATATTATTATTAAGAAATGCCAAATGTTATAATATTAAATGTTGAAAAGATGCTATAAGAAAAACCTAATAAATCTTTTAAAGAGTATTTTCTTCGTTTAGATAATACGGAATGACACTAATGTTAATTACTATTGTAATTTTACAAACAAAAATGAAGAACACATTATTTTAAAATATTATTTGAAAAAAATTTCTTTTTCTTTTTGCATTATTGAAATTAAAATCAGTTTCAGAGGCATGGAGTCAATGACTACATGAACAGCAACAAAAACTTTGAAAAAGAATAACTCGCACATGTTCAGTCTTAGATTTTTACCAATATACTGTTGGAAGAATAACTTTCAGGTACTGAGGGTATGATTGTACTGAAGGACAAAATACCACATGAAAATCAGAGCTAATGAACAACGCGAAGGATATTTTGACTTCCATCACCAATTACGGATTAAGCGCATTGAAATGATGATAAAAGTAGTGTTAAAATTCGAATATGAAATTAAATACCCTTTTTTCCAATCGATTCGATTAAAATTAAATTTTGGCACAGAATTGTAAATAAATAACGCTATCACATACTAAATCTATTTTATCAAAGCAATGACGTTCTGGCTAGGGGTAGCGCGTCTTCCCCGTGACTTGGGCGTCCCAGGTTGGAGCGTGGTTGTTCCTTATTCTGTACTGTATCGAGGTGTGTGAAAACGCCCCCATGTAAAAAGAGATTGTGCAAGCAAGTATCAAAGTATTATCTTCATATGAGCTAGAAGTCAGACTTCTGCCCTCGGTCTCTCAAGGACAGCTTACCCTCAAAAGCTATTGCACAAACTCAGCTTAATTTGGTGACTTTGTCTGCGGGCTTGTCTAAGTGCCATAAGTAACAACAGCAACATTTTGTTAAAGTTGCTACGTTTTTATGGTATGGTATTTGCATACATAGAAGCATGAAAAACAACGCATATTCATCCGTCGGCAGATTCTGATCACATTCTTCAAGCTTTTGATTTAGATTTTCAAACTATTAACTAAATGTTATCACTCTCGCTCTACGCATTTGGTTGGTGGTGGTCTAACTGGCATTAGGAGAGAAATATATTCAAATTTCCTTTCAATGGATTCAGTCCTAATTTCGCAACTGTCTAAAACTTTGATGTGAAAGCAACATACCAAGTTTTTTCCTCTAGCTCTAAATAATTTTGTGATATGCTGTTCAAAATTAAACAGGTGTAGTTCTGAAAAGGTATCAGGGAGTTCAGAAACGAGGAGATTTGTCAAGATCTCAAGTACTTTTTTTTTTTTTTTGTATACATGGTATAGAAAAAGTATAGTAATTGTCAAAATATTCGAACTCAAGACTTTGACGAATATTCTCGTTTTAGGGTTCGAAAAACGTATTTTTCAAAAATACCTATATGTCTGTTGTTGACAAAAATCGTTCAAACATTTAAATTAGGCGGATGAATTTTGACCTATTATCTTTACATTAAATTAGTGGATTTCTATCCCATTTTGAGGAAAATCTGTTCATAGGAACTCTGTTTGTCCGCCTGGTCCAATATAAGTTAACACGGTGACTATAAAATGAAGAGAGCTAGATGCATGAAATTCATCACGCAATTTAACTTGTACAGTGTTGATACTTATCGAATTTTGAGCCAACTCGAACAAGGGGTTGATTGTCTTTCAGTCTGTACTTTCAAAATCATATAAAACTATAACTTACAAACGCAAAGAAATAAATCAGAACTGTTATGCGATTTTGTGGCAACAAATTGATTTCTGTGCCAAATTTTAATTTCAATCGGTTGTAAAAAAGAATCTACAAAACAAATTCCAGTTTCGGATACTATTAACAGCATGCCAAGATGAACCGGCAAAGAAGTCTCCAAGGGTCACCCGAAAGATTCAGTAAATATGCTAAACTCACTCCAAAGTTTAATATTTCATAACTATTGTAAGCCAATGCAGTAGAAAGAGTTCTCTGGTATTTAATGTTTTATTAAGAAATATATGAGAACGCTTTGTGGAAACCTCTCCCTCTGGTTTATGATTAGATTGATTCAACTTTGCATTCTCCGTATTAGAGAACGTATAAGTATGGTAATGTAATATGTAGATAATTGTAAGCTATTTCATACACGTATTATTTTAGCTCGAAAAACTGGATTTATAAAGGAAAAAAAGTTCACAGTTACTGTACTGGAGGAAACTGACTTTGAAGTTTAATTTAGGGTCGTGGAATAAGCAATATAAACTAAAGGATGCACATTTTACATGACATATAATTATCTAATGGATAATTTAACTCAAAAATATCTTCTGTCAGTGACAAAATGTGTTATGCTTCTGTCATTGTGAATATGCAAATTTTTGTTTCCTGATGTTTTTTTAATCGTTATTATTTTAGATTGTGGTGTCATTTAAAACGACCCACTTATCCTATAAGTGTGACAATTCAGCTGAGTTGAAACTCTTATATCACAGCATATCAGATAGACGATCATGATGAAGTATTTTGCAGTCGATAGTGCCGTTTTCAGAACTAAAGTGATGAAACGTTTCTGATGAAAAGTTTCGAATAAATTTTGTTGGCTAACTGAAAAAAAAAGGAAGCTAAACTGTAAAAGAACAAGCTCTGAACTATAAAGTCAAAAAAGGAATTGAAAATTATTTTATGAAAGTGAAATATAATTGTTAAACATTTATTTATGCGTCATGGCTTACATTAAATCTGGCCAGATTATGAATCTCTGAATTTTATTAAATCAGGACAATAAAAGGCATCTTTTAGAAAGCTCTTTCTATTAATTGGCGGCTCATTTTCTGGTTGACCAATGTAATGGTCTAAAGTGTAATTCTAAATGCATCATATCTTGTTCAAATTTGACATGGAAAAGAGGAATTTCTTTTCCGTAAAATGTTAGATATTTTCATTTCCTATGACTCAACTATAAATGATGAAATACTCAAAATGTATTTAGCGCTCTACAGATCTCTTTGGAGAATAGGACACCTAAGAGTGTATTTTTGAAATTGTAACTAATTAAAAATGAAGCGACATTTTGGCATTTTTCAGACTTAACTTCCAAATATTACTGAACAAATTTAATTTTATTGCTCTGTTTTGAAATGGAAGAAATTATCTTTTTAATTATATTAATTTTTACATTTTTTTTCGATTTTTAATGTATTTAAATATATTTTTACTACATTTTATAATAATGTAATTCATTGATGAGGCTAAACAAGATACACTTTCATTGCTGCCATTAATATATCTTTTTGATTTGTTTCCAATGTTTTATGACAAAAATAACATGATTAGGCTTATTTTTATATATTAATATTTCGGAACAAGATGCGATTTTAATATATATATATATATATATATATATATATATATATATATATATATATATATATATATATATATATATATATATATATATATATTTCATTATACTAACAATTAAAGCTAACTTCATAACCAAGCAAAGATGGAAAGTTTCTAAAGTTCACTTTTTTTCAAATACTACTGATTTTTCTTCTGATATAAAAGGATATATAAAATATAGATTGAAAAATTGCGAAATGCATAGCAGAATGGTGTAAGGCTTGTGAAATATTATGAATTATATGTCTAATAAATTTAATTTAAATAGACGTATGTTTAAATATTTTGCTAAGGGAATCGTTAAATGTGGTAACACAAAATATTTAATTGAAATTTTAGCAACTTTTAATCCAGATTAACAACTGGTAGCCATAGATGGTTAGTAATAAATATGACCAATAGAATTAGCAAGACTTTAGACAGCACAGCTTTCTTCAACAACTCAACGTAATAAATTGTTCTATTGTTGAATGTAATATATCTATTTAAAGCCTTTTTCTACCTGGAAATATATATATAAACATATATACACACTTTGGAATATAGGACTGCATTCGAGTAGACGCATCGCTAGTAGTACACAAATAATGTACAATGTTGTATGACACTGATCAATATTCGCAATATTGTGTACAATTGTAGAATATTGATTAATATCATATTAAATATAAAATATTGTAAAATATTTTGAAACAGCTTGTGCTAGATGGAATATATGATTAAATGTTGTTATGATATATTTTGTAAGTTATAACAAAAATGCACTCACTCTGTATACAGGTTCATGGGATGTTACAATAACTTCCGGATCTGGTACACGGAGTTCGACAACAATTTCATCACTAAGAAAAATAGAATTTTGATAGCGATTCGATAAGAACCATTGCATCAATTTAACGACTATTCATTAAGTGTAATCAATCTTTTTAACATTGTAATTCGTATGTAACGTTGGTGTAGTCTTTCTAAATGTTGTCATGTATCAAGTATTATTAAAAGTCGTTCAAGAGATCCATTTCTTGGACTCTTGTTCTGAACATTTGGTATTACATTATTACTCGGTTTTAGTTGATCACTAAGAAGCTATTTTCTAGCGATTTTTAATAGTTTTTTTTTTTGAGTTTGTTGAAGAAAAAAAAATTATTTTACTTCCTAAGTTTGACAGCATTACATATTTTATCACAATAGCTTTAAAGCCATACTTTTAATATGTACCAATTGACAAATCTGATTAGCTTTCCTCACTACAGAGTTTTGGCCTTCTTTTAATTCCGTAATAAATATTGTCTTCAGGCATTTTTTATGTTCCGTTATTGAAAATATAACTACTTAGTTTTGAAAATGGGGTTGCTTTAGATTCCGAACGGTAGAAGAATAAATTCGATTTAAATCGACTTGTCAAGATATCTGCTCATAAAAATGATGTCAGAAGACCACCTGATTGATCGTTCCGTAATGTTTCACCACAAAGTACGTCGATAATGTCGAAAACCACAGATGAAATTTCAAGGCGTACTTTCTAAGATCATCAATGCATCCTAAAGAAGATAAAGGGAAAGAGGAATTCCCGATTTTCTGGAAATGGCACCTTATTATATTCAGAGCACTGGATAGTAAACCCAAAGATGACTGATAACAAAAAAGGATTTAATTTTAAAATCACTAATAAGGTTTTACTACGCATCTCACTCATAGAGAAAATCTTAAGTATTCTTTTATAATATAAAGTTAAAAAGATGAAAGAAAACAAAGCGAAATTTGCGCAGCATCTATAAGAAAGCAGTAAGAGTTGATATACAAAAAAGGACCATGTTTAGATGATGGATATTAAGTAAATATTGCTTGAGCATCCTTTGAAAATTCCTAAAAATCCCCTCTGTACCTTAAAGCCATCATGGCTAGCATATCTAAAGCTCTCGTCTAGGATATTCAATCAATAATATGTAACCAATCGATGACGTTTTTGGCAGTAATATTCAGGCGTTTCATGCTCCCATCGAACTGGACTTTCTAGTATTCAAGGAACAAAACTTTAAGGCATTTGGGACCTTTTCTTACTGAAATAATTAAAAGAAGATTAAAAAGAAATATTCATATCCGCATCATCAGGGATAAGTTTTTAAAAATAACATGAAAATAAAAGAGTCAATCTTCAAAAAAATATCAGGGTGCAATATTTTGGACTACAGATTGTTAATGTAGCGTTTTGTTATCTTAAGTCAAAGGCAATGGATAGAAGTGTTCGTTTATTTTATGACTCCAGCTACAGATAGCTAAACAATCACTGTCAACAGTCATCTTAGTAAAATCTTGACACCTTATATAAAATGGATTTGGGGAATCTTCGCGTAAACTGAAAATAGCGAAGTAAATTCCTTCGTTTGACGTTCTTGAAGTTATATGAAAGCTGCCAAGTTATTTAGAGGGTCGTAAAACATTTACAGGGATAGATAAGGTTTTGTAAAATTTATTGTGCATTAATCCTCAGGCAAATCAGATGCACAACATGAGGTTTACAGACATAAGTTTAACAAGCATCCCAATTCCGGCCCATAACAATTTAAGGGAAACTTAAAATTCTATGAAAAACAAAATTAAAAAGGAATAACATAGAATTAAATAGAAAAAAATGTGTACGTGACATAAAAAAATATTGGGTGATGAACCGGGTATTATTAATAAAAACCAGTGAGTGCCATTAATCGATTTATCTCACTTACTATTCGGTTATTATTAATACTATTTGTAGTTACTACTAATAATAATGGAATAATAACATTGGCCTCAATATATACATACATACACGTGCAATCATCTTACTTGATCTTTGTCTCTCCCCGACGATCCGCCTATCTGAAAGGGTGTAATATCTTGAAGGTCACCGGGGAGACATCCCACTTATAAACGTTTTAAGGTCTTTTGATTTCTGAATGATGACACTTTAGGCCATAAATTTGATATCTAGTTTTACAAAGTGGCTATTCGCTACTTAAAGATACCCCTTACAACGTCATCTACCGAAAATATTTTTTAATTAGTTATCATGTCTCGCAAATGATGAAAGATACGAGAAAAATGTCAATTAAACA
Organism: Argiope bruennichi; assembly: GCF_947563725.1. Taxonomy (NCBI): domain Eukaryota; kingdom Metazoa; phylum Arthropoda; class Arachnida; order Araneae; family Araneidae; genus Argiope; species Argiope bruennichi. Next base: position 34,490,562 of record NC_079157.1, read on the forward strand.
GTTTTACAGAACTCTTCATTTCGCTTAATATTACGCATATTAATATTGAAAAAAGAAGACAAACAGATGAATACTCAGTCGACATTTTTCCATAAGATTTCCAAATTTGTCATGTCATAAAGAGATGAAAAGAAACTGAGACACTTCTCTATCTTCATGATTATTTATAAATAGCGCTCAAATTTCTCCTTTAACCACTGTACACATTTTCTTGCCGATTTTCGGATGTTGGTGGCTGAGTCTAACCTACCTGTTCTTTCATGTAAACCCCTAATAATAAGTTCAATAGGGTCACGTCAGGAAAAACAGAGGGGGGGGGGCATATGTGGATCTACCAAACCTGATTACTTGAGGCTGGAATGTCTCCGTTAGGTACTACTTAACGTTTGCAATCTTATGTAGAGAAGCCCCGTCTTGTTAGAACCATACATTTCGAATTTGGTGCAATGGCAAATTTTCAAAAAGTACGTTATTACAAGCTTCAGGAGCATCAAGTATCAATGCCCAGTTAACGCTCCGTCCTAATAAAACTGGTGCAATGATTATATCATTAAAATTTCTGAACTGAACATTAATCGAGCAGCTGGCGCATATCTAGGATTTTCCATGGACAAGATATGAATCTTTTTCATGTTTCTTTTTTGAAAAACATGCCTACTCCATCTGTATTATGTCTGCCAGGAGTCTTCCCTCTGAGTTATTCGTCACAAAGTTGCACCACTTGTAATGATCCTCAGTATTTCTGGGAGCAATCCCTACACAAATGTGGATAAATATGAACAAGCATATGATTCATTCAAGATTTTCCAGATGTGGCATTTTCAGAGGCCACAGTTTGTGCTGTTCTGTACTGCTCTGAGTATTGACGAGAGCGTATGAAAGAACATCTGCAGGTTGCATTATGCGTCCTACATTACAAGGTGCACAACTCGACATCAGTTGATCACGCAGACCGTCTACTTAAAACGATTTACAACTTTTAAATGGCATGCCATGTTGGGCGACAGCTTTGAGTGAAACGTTCATGATACAGACTTTGCAACTCATTTTGCCTTTCTCCCACATTCACCATAAATTAATCGCAACAACATCTCGCAATACTAGTTAGTGCCAAGTTTTGCTATATGACTAAGATTTAACGCGCAATCCAACAGAGACATCCTTTTTATAGTACTAGTCTCTGATGAAAAGGTTTGACATTTCACTAAAATTTGCGTATGTAAAGGGATTGGAGTGATTTTTATACCAGACATGGTGAATTCAGATGTGTGTTCGGAGAATAGAGTTCGGAAGATCAGCATAAACATGATTTGTAGAAACATTCAGTAAAACATGCAACTTGTAGGACAGAGGCATAATTCTCAAGAACGCAAATACTGTGCCGGCGTCCTAGTTTAGGGATAGCGCGTTTTCTCCGTCATATCAGCGTCCTGAGTTCGAGTTCTGATTCGGGCATGGTTGTTCTCTACCCTGTGATCTATATGTGAGATGTGTGAAAGAGCACCCCTGTAAAAAGGAGTTGTGCAAGCAATCAAGTGTGTAAGTGTCATCTTCATATGAGTTAAGGTCAGACTTCTGCCCTCGGGGGCGCCGGAGTCCTTACCCTCAGAAGCTACTGCACCACTCTTTCCCCGATCTCAGCTTAGATTGAATTGGTGTTCAATCCAAGCTGGATAAGCAATAACAACAACGCAAATACTGTATGTTTCTCCTACGCCACAGCATATACTCATATCTAGTTAATTCAGCGGCATTTTCAAGATTCATTCGTGTTTCACGATACTATAGATTTGAAAGTTACAGTGAAACAAATGGTCATTTTTTATCGCATTCTCTTTGGAGTATTAATGTGCACAAGCTACCTTTTCGTGGTAAATCGAAAATGTTCTACGATTTTATAACTGATTTTTTTTCTCCATTTGTGAAAAAAAATGTATCTAATTCCAAATTTTGTCGATAGACGGCATTGGAAGTTGTCACATTGAGTAGCATAAAGCTGTTTTATTATATCTAGACACCAAGTTTGTGTATTAAACTGTTACTGCTTAGAAGTTAAGGAATGTGAAACGGATGTAAGTAGGAACTCTGCATATAAGATACAAATATAAAAACACAATTTATCAAAATAATGCTAAGAACTGAAAGTCAAAATTTCAATTTTAAAATTCAACAGTTTAAGTAAACCTAATTACAAGGATAAGAATTGTGGTATGATTAATAAACTAAAATAAGATATCCATATTCAAATTTCTTTTAAAACTAAACTAAATATATTAAATTTACCTTTTCTCACTTGATGAAGCATCATTTTCCTACAAAATAAAATAAAATTTAAGAGTTTGCAAAGTACAACAAAGGGAAAATAAATGAATTTCAACAATTGGTAATAATTATGCTTGGAAGTCATCTGATAGCCAAATGGGAAATATTGCACTTTCGAACAAAGTTACAAATTAACAGTATATATAAAATTTTTGTTAAGGCAATTCTTTTTTATTTTATAATTCGCACTGTACCAAACCAACAATATATTAAAAGAAATAAAAGTATTTAAAAAATTGAGATTATACCAATTATTAACAGATCCCAAAAGCAAAGGGCCTTGTTATCTTCTGCGACTCAAATCTGCCTTCCAAGCAATTTTAAAAGGGGACACTTCTATCACCCAAAAAATCATCTCAAATCTTCAGGATTTAAACAAAACTTGTACTCTTCAGTTGATACCTGCACACTTCGACATTGCAGGCAATGAAAATGCAGATAAATTAGCAAAGGAAGCCAGAAATCTCAACATTAATGACTATAGTGTTCGGTCACCCCTATTATATTTTTAGCTCAATCGAATGGATTAACCCTTTAGCTTCCTGTTTAGTGACCTTCATTGAACATGCACTTTTTCAACCAGTTTCAGCGGATGCATTTTTTAAATACTTAAGCTATTTCTTTGCTCGATGTTTGTGAGACCGATCCTCCCTTTTAGTGTTCCAGTATTATATAAAGCATAGCAGAGGGATCTAAAACTTGGTCCTCAAATTATCATCCAAACTTCTGATCCTCGATTTGAAGCAGAGCTCCAGAGACTTTTAAATGAACCAGAAAGTGATTATAGTGATGAGGATAATTGTTTAGAAGATTTTTTTTTTGGATGGAAGTTTGCATTCGGCTGATTCTTATATGTATGTTCAAATATAATTAATTTTTCTTGTGATAATGTACTTTGAAAAATTTCTAAAATATATTAATATACTAAGAGAAATATCAATGGAATTTACAGGCTGTATGTTTAAAATGCTCTCGAAAAAAATGCTACGAATGTTTACAAGTTTCTGAGTAGAAATGAAGCCGATAAATAAAAGGGTAAATTTTACCCATTGTCAGGACTTTATTATTTTTAAAAAAAAACTTTTTAACACAATTGTTCAATTTTTCATTCATTTCAGTGATTTTAGCGATGAGGATAATTGTTTAGAAGATTTTTTTGGATGGAAGTTTGCATTCAGCTGATGTTCAAGTATAATTGATTTTTCTTGTGATAATGTATTTTGAAAAATTTCTAAAATATATTAATATACTAAGAGAAATATGAACAGAATTTACAGTCTGATTTTTATACTAGTATTTAACCTGTATGTTTAAAATGCTCTCAAAAACCATGCTACGAATGTTTACAAGTTTCTGAGTAGAAATGAATCAGATAAATAAAAGGGTAAATTTTACACATTGTAAGGATTTTTTTATTATTATTATTTTTTTAATTTTTCACACAATTGTTGAATTTTTCATTATATTGTTTTTTATATATTTTTCTATACAGGGAAAATAAATATGATTTAAAAAGTAAAAAGTAATATGTTTTTTCCCAAGAATATTATTTCTTGTAACATGAGAAGAAAATGTATATTCAAACGCAGTCACTTTTTTAAATAATAATATATTTTTAAAAATTTCTGAAATTCATTTATGTATCAAGAAAAATATCTGCAAGATATATTGGCAGATTTTCATTCAATAACTTTCATTAGAACATTTAATTTGCGTGTAAAGAATATTCGGTCTCGTGGATCACATCTCTCCAGTTAAGTCCTAAATTTTCCTTCTCCACAGTTAAGGGTTAACGCAACACTGACATGTTCTTTAAGTCCAATGTCTGTTTTTGGAATGGTGGCTAGTGAACGATGTCTTGATTATAACCTTTATAAAAATAAATGGTTTTAAATACATTCGAAAGATATGGATGGCCTTATGAGGAAATGCAAATCAGTGGTACCTTTACGTCTAGACCACCATTGTGAAAATTCATCTTTTAGGTAAACTTTGAAATATATAGGAGTAATGCGATGGAGACCATCTTGTTCAAAGAAAACCTTCGAAGTTTCCTCATGTATTTGCGGAGATAACCATATTTATAATATGCAAGTGCCCCTTTTTGAATAATGTTAAAGATCAAAATTTGTGACGCTTTTCTTTATTTTTTGTGTTAATATCTATATAATGTGTAATATATTTAAGAATATAATTTTTTGTAAATCTGTCATTCATTTAAACTACCCATGAACGTGAAGTTTTCTATGTTTATTTCACTTCGTAGAAGCCATCGCTGACAAGAAAATATGAATCAAATGAGGGTGAGACATCAGCGGATTCAGCCTTGGACGGATAAATTTTCAAATGAGTAAAATGCCTAGACCCCTATTTTCCTTGAAGTAAGGTATATAGAACAGGTATTGTTTTGCTTATTATTGGCAAAAACGACCATTTTGCTTATCTAACTTTCGAATTTATTTTTCAAATCTTTGGGAGGTTTTGCTTCGTGATAGTGATATGGTTCCGTATAGAGAGTCTATACGGAAGATTTTGAAGCATAGGTTATTCATGCCACTTAAACGAGAGGAGAATATGTAGAAAATTCTGTTAGGGGAAAAAATGTGAAATGAGCCAGATTATATTGACGTTGTTTATTGAATGATGTATGATTTAAAATTCGATTATCATTTTGTGATTTTTCGCTATATTAAAAGATAAATAAATTGATCATAAAAGAGCTTACCCATATATTGTCAAATTTATTTTCAGCTATTGTGTAACTGTATTTTAATTTCCTAAAAGTAATAAGATATTATAAAATTTATTAATGACAACATAATTTTTGGATTTTATTAAAATATTAAAACAGACATATCATCCGAACAAATATAGCTATATATTATAAAATTCATAGGCTTCAATTGATATAAATTTATTCAAGAGCATAGATTTCAATTTTAAATAAATAAAGGTTGATACTAGATATAAATGCGCTAAACCCATAGATATCTCAATTTTGAAGACAGCGCCCATATGTCGCTCTTGCCATGCAGGTTTTATCATTAACCCCACTCTGATCGAATGTCCTGCTTTTAATTCTTATAGTCAGAACTTTCTTAATTCCGCATCTGTAACTTTGCGGGACTTGATGGATGAAACATACTATTCAAATCTTTTTTACTTCTTGCTTTTACTGCATTTTAACCTGTTTCCATTTTGTCAATTTTTGACAAAATATCCTTATTTTATTATTTGCTTCAGTGCTTGATTTTAGCAACTACTGTTGATTTTTCACCCTTTATATCATTAGAATTTTTTAAAACTTTTAATCATATGCATGGCGCATTATAACCAAGAATGGATCTTACACCATGTGACTTTTGGTTGTGGGGTTATTTGAAGGACAATATCTACCGTCAAAAGTCATCATCTCTACCAGACCTGAAGGACAACATTCGGCGCCATATTCTTAATGTTCAGGCAGACTCAATCCGGTCATCTATAGCAAATATGTTTCTCCGGTTAGAGAATATTCTTGAAAATGAAGGAGGACATATGAAGCAATTTTAATTTTACTTTATTTAAAAATTATAAATCATATTATATGTTTTTTATGTGTATTACAACGCCACCTAACGGTGCATTTTTGTACTAATATGTTATTTAATAAATGTAAATCGCATTTATCTCATTTGTATCAATAGAACATATTTTAGAGCCCTCTGAAGTGGGTAACTTAATTCTTGATAACACTGTACTTTCAACAAGAGGGAGAGAGAGATCGGTCTCTCATAGCACATTTAACAGAACTTGTGATATATTTTAAGACTACAGACCTTCTTTAAAAATCTATAATGTGATCAGGTCAGGTATTTGTCAAATGTGGGCTTTGCTCTGATATGCAGTAAAAAGATGGATTCTGAATGTCAATACCAGCACTGGATGCAAATCCCTTCTACTTAAATATACAGATATGATTTTCTGAATTGAAATGGATAGCCTTCCGAGATTAAAACAAACCATCCTGCAATTAATTTCTGCCAGCAATAATTTTTAATGAATTGCATACTTCTGGAAAAGCAATAAATTTTGTGTATCCTCTATATAGAGAGCTTAATTCAGACTAAGTAGTATCCAAGATAAAGAAACTAGACCAATCAGTAGCGAATGAGGTGACACAACAGATAAATGTTGATCTATTATTTTCTCCTATATGAAGTATAGAGGAATAGCGTTGATGAATGTCCACGTTTCAGACCCTGCTGAGTTCGAATAACACATTTTTAAACCATGTCCGTCCATCCATCTGTATGATAGACAAAACCCTTTGAGCTAGACGGATGAAATTAGATATATGATCTTAAGATCAAATCTGTTTCGAGTTAGTCTGTCTGCCCAGGTGTTCCAATATAAGTTAACACAATAACAACAAAACGAAGAGAATTAGGTAGATAAAATTTGGCACATGGATTTAACTTCTATCTGACATCTGTGGAGTTTTAACTGTTAACTGTTCTAATATCTGTGGAATTTTGAGTCGAATCTAACAAAACGTTAATCGTCTGTCGGTTTATACTTTCAGAAATATATATAAATGAAATAATTCAAACAAGGAATGGCTTAAATATATGAAATTTTATCCGTGATTTTGTGGCTAAAAGTATGTCATCCGTGTAAAATTTTTGTTTCAATCCATTGAAAAAAATCGTTTCTAAAGCCTAAGTTCAATTTTCGGATATAATTAATCACATGTCAGGAAGTAATCGCCAAAAAATCTCGCCAAAGTGATAAATTCTTGTCAAAAGTTAGTATTTCATACTTAATGAAAGCCAGTGCAATAAAAGGCTTCTCTGTGATTAGAGAATATCCGAGAACGTTTATAGAGACAAATCCCGCTGGAATTTTTAAATAAACTATATGGTACATTTGTCAAAATTTCATCCATTTGATATCACACATTTCAGTGATTATTCGGTAAACGCATTTTAAACTATTTTCGAACAAAACAGTTTGAATAAAAAGGGGTAAATTAGCGTAGAAGTAAGAGACATGCAGATATTTTACAATTCTAAACATCCTAGTGTTGCTAGAGGCCTTTTCTAAAGTTTCATGGTTTCATCTGACAAATACTCTACTAATGTTACCCTTTTGTGAAACAAAACTGTCTGTAAAAGAGTATAGTTGGCATAAATAAATTTGAAATGGATTCATAATTTAATTCTTCTCACAAAAGAGATAACATTTTCATTCTTTTTTCTTTCTTATAAATTTTTCATATAAAGTCAATGTAGGCACTCTACCTCCAAATTCTTTGGATCTCGAATATCAGTATTAAATTTGCATTTGTTTTTCTCTTTTATTTACAAGAATGTTCAGATCTTTTTGTGAATATATTCTCGTTTGTCACAATATTTTTCTTTTACCTCAATTCGTATCATATTTAAATATGTATGCATAATTTTTTATTTGTATATTATTTATATCGAATTCCTTATACATACCTGCATTCTGGATTACATTTGCTTTTACGAAGAAGTAAGTCGATATCCACTTCAGGATTTCCAAACTCATTATCTGAAATAAAAATTTCAAAATTTTAACAATTATAAAATTTATTTAAATACAAATATATATTTAAAAAATTTTTGACACTCAGTAAATGGAATAAATAATCGTAATCTGGAAAAAATTTAAAAATAATATTTTCATGATTTTCCCAAGAAAGACATAATACAAATCATCATTCGGTGATTTTAGAAGAATGCGATGTTGTAGTTTCAAATGGCACTTGTCGTAGACAAGCCCACTGACTTCAGAAGTCAGTGAATTTAAGCCAAGGGAGCTTCTCGTTTTTTTTTAAGTAGCGCCATCTAGAGCCAAAAGTACGACTTATCTACACACACGCAACAACCCTTTTTAAGGGACGGAACATAAACTGCAAATTAGAACTCAAACAGAGAACGATCACTCCTCATCCAGTACCCCCTGTGGTATTACTCCCTACATGGAGGATTTTGTGACCACGACAGACGTATATTTGCATCCACCACCACAGCACCCGGAAAGACTTCGGCCGGCGGTGTTCGAACTCGCACATCAAGAGACGCGAAATCAACGCCCTACTAACCAGGCTATACCGGCCTCATAGAATTCAGTATAACTGCGTGTATATTATAAGGAATTTTCTTCGTCGAATTCCTTCAGCTGGGAATGCTATTATTCACGGATATGTAAAAGTGGCCTCATCTATCCACAAAAAATTTCGTGACCGATGGTTGGTTGATTGGTTGTTGGATTTTATTGGTGCAAGAGGCAAGTTCTGGCTAAGTTGCGCCAGACAAATGGTTAAAACCAATTCAATAGCAGTTTATAACCCAGGTAAGAAACAGACTGGTTTTTTCCAATGCTTTTAAAATTCAACATGTAAAATTGATAAGTGAAACAAGTAATTGGTGTAGGGATGATTTAAAAAGGCAAAATAATCTAGAATTATAAAAACCAACGTTTTTCAAGAAGCGAAAAATATTTTGGTGGGGGTCTTCAAGAACTTAGTCTAGAAGCCTCAATGATGATGATGAAGAAAACAGTAGATTGCGATGATTATTAAAAGAAGGACATTTATTAAAATGTGTAAAATGGTAAAATCTATACATGTCGGGCATATCCGTGCCTCATCTCCGAGCAACAAATGATCGTGAGTAAAACGGGTGTGTCCTATGCGAAGATGAATCAGTTTTAAATCAATTTCTCGCAGCCGTAGAGCAGGCCATAAATCGACAGAAGTTTTGATTGAATTTAGCTTATTATGAACATGTGTGTCCCAGTCTTTTTGCCATAATAGATTAATAAAATCAGATGCAAGATCAGATTCTTCGCATCAGTATATACAAGAGATTGTTGCAGAAACGAAAAAGCTTCTTTTGCAGCTTTATCCATCAACTCATTTCCAAAAACACCGACATGGCTCGAAACCCAACAGAACATTATAAAAGATTTAAATTATATAAGAATTAAATATTATAAAGAAAATTTCTTCAGTTTTTCACCGATCATGGTTCCTAGAAACCAAAACCAACCTTCATTCAATAGTTTATATGTAGATATGTGTGTAACGTTTCGCCCATGTTATCTTGTGATTGTGACTAAAATAATTTTGTTTGGATTTTAACTGGCTTGGAATAGGTTGTTAGAAAGGCAAAAATCTTGGACGAATTCATAAATGACCCATCTATCTCAAAAGGGGTGAAAATGACGAGGGGTTAAATTTTGTTTTCGCTAAAATTTTCTTAATAGATAATAATAGAAAATATATCCAAATAGCCAAATTTGTGCTATGAGTAGCGCTATTGCATTTGAAGGTTTTGAATAATTACGGTATCTTAGAAGTTAGGAACTGAAAAGTGATTTGCAAGCCCTAATATTGACTGTTTCTAACATTAACAATTTATGTTTCCAGATAGTAACTTAGATTTAAAGGAATCTACATTTGTCTTCCAGCTTGTCGAGAAGAATTTTATTTTAAAGTTATTATTGTTGATTGTTTTTGTTTTTTTCTCTTTTTAAGTAAACGTATTTTGATGTTGTTAACGTGAAGATAAAAATATAAAAAAATGAACTGTTCATTAAGTTTTACTGTTATTTTATAATTTTTCTGTATAAAGCATTTTTATTACAAGCTTTTACAAATTTGATTGCTGCCGAAAACAAAATAATGCTGCAGAAGCAGACGCTCACTGTGGTGTATTACGCTGTAAACATCATTTGAGGTAAAAAGGCCAAAAGACTAAAGATTCAAATTTTCTTATTCAAAATCGATGAACATGCATTTTAAAAAATAACAGGTGAAATAAATATGAATGGTGGTCCTTAAAACTTACCTTCACACAGTCTTATCGGTTTTTCAAGCATTTTTATGCCTGGTTCATGCGGGGAACATGCTTTAGAAAGTGTCCACGCACACCAGTACTTACACATCTGTGATTCAATACAAAATAAGATTTATTAATAATATTAATAACAAAACACTACTTACTTTCAGCTTTTATATAGTATAATAAGGATACCTCTTGAGATCGTGGTCCTGCTTTGTTGTTACTTCTCCATAAAGCATCGTAGTCCGTGCAGTTGGTGTGATATGGATAAGGCAGTAAATACTCTTCCTCCTAAAATTGGATGTTTTTCAACCATTCGATGAGGAAAAAACAATAAATATAGTTTGTTTCATTATATATGAGATAAATGAATTGTAGAAAGAACTACAAAAATATTTGTGCAGAAATATATGCTGTTGTTTATTGCCATTTATTGAATTTATTGACATTAACATTTAGTAGAACCTCCACGTGAGACAATTACAGCCTTAACCCTCCGGGGCATGCTTTCCGCAAGTGTGCGGATGGTTGGCAGTGGTATTTTCTTTCATTCAGCTTGGAGAAGAGGCGTAAGTTCTTTCAACAGTTTTTTATGGTTGCTACATCTCTTAATTCGCGGATGCAACTCGTCCAAAAGGTTTTCTATAAGATTCGAATCCGGACTCTAAGAAGGTCAGTCCTGTAGGTTCACCCCATTGTCATCATACCAATCCATGGTGGACCTCACAACATGACAAGTGACGTTGTCATCCTGGAAATAACCTACAAAACTGCGAAAGCATAGGAAACCCATTATTATCTAGCATAATGGAGCAAAAGTTGCCTCTGAGTTTAGCATAAACTGGAATCAAGTTTCTCAGCCCATACGATGAGAAAAAGCCCCAAAACAGAATTCCATTTCTATCAAATTTTACTTTAGAGACAATACACAATACATTGTGGCAGAAGGTGGTCTCCATGCATAGACAAAACTCAGATTTTGCCATACGACTGGCAGATTTGAAACTTTTATTCATCACTTCAGAGAACCTGTTTTCACTCACCTACGGTCCAACTTCAACGTGCTTTGCACCACCTGCCAAGCAAAGCAGTTGGATATTGTAATTAAAGGTTTATGGGCGGCAGCACAGCCAGAGAAATCAAGCAAATGTACATCCTTGAGGATAGTATTTATCGGAACAGCAGATCCGGATGCTTCTTGGAACTCCTGGAGTATGTGAGGCATCGGTATGGTGCGGTTTTACCGAATTTCTTTGGACGGCCGTCGTCGGTCTCTATCTCTAAGTTTTTTGGGTCTGACGGGTCAAAGCACATTCCGACAATCAACAATCACCTTCCAATTCCTAACCACGAAAGTCATAGTCGATTTTGGAATGTTTAACTCACAAGATATATCTCTTTAGGATCAGCCAATTCTATGAAATCTGACAATTATTCCTCTCTAGAAATAAAACAGTTCCGAGTTTCATGGCATCTGGCATGCGACCAATGCCAAAGCTGTTTCGAAGTGGTAAAGCACTGCAAATTGTGCTTTAGTACCATCCTGCATGAACCACATAACGGCCATATTGCGGAAATGCGGGTCAACGCACTGTGGCAAGTATTCTCTTCTGCAAACTTAAGAGTGTCTGCAATATATAATTTGTCATTGAGGCTTTCGGACAGAAAGTACGGTACCAAGAGATGGCATCCAAGAATCCCTGCTCTGATGTTAATAATGAACTTGTGTTGCACTTTCGACGAGACTCATTGGATGATTTTGGAACACCACAAATGCATTGTGCTTATATGGATCTCATATACTATCTCGCCTTCTCTCTTTAATCAGGATGCATCAGAGAATAAAACAGTAACTTAATCAGAAGGAAATAATCGATATCGGCTAACAGTTGGATCGTCAGAATGTTTCAAGCACTTAGAACTACCGTCACATTATTTCATGTAGAATACCCAATTTAACTGAAATTCATTTATCGGCTGGGTTTTGGGAAAATATTGTAACTATCGGTTTTCGGTACATTGCGTTCTTACACTGCAATAACCTTGTTATTTGGAAGAATCATGTTTTCCGTTAACGTCAATCGGTGCCCCTGAAGGTAATTTAGTACGGATAATGTCTATTTGAATATTACTCTTTGTGCATTATCTATGATGGGTAACCATAGCTACTTACTCGGATGCAAACCAGTCGTATATCCCTAATTTCTCCTTGCGCATAATTCAGCATCTTGTTTCCAAATTAGTTAGTTAACGACCGTGTATTCTGTAACACCAGCTGGCTGCTTTTATTTTCTCTAAATTAGTAGGAAATTTTCATTTGAGAATGTGTCTACGTCTCGAAGTACGACTTCTCCGTCGTTAGTTTGCTCACTCTAATTTTGAGATTTTCTGCAACTAAACTCAGAAACTTGTTATTCCTTTGATGCCTGATATCGAACCTTTCATTTTTTCGATCGAATTAAGCAAAACTCTGTATATATATGTGAAAAACAAATTCTTACATCAGCTACAGGAAGTGAAATAAGGATGGAATAATTTTAAGTTTAATGATTTTAAATTAAATTCGGAACATATTATTGCACAAACTTTATTCCCTCACTGACTAAAAATTAAAAAAAAACCTTTTTAGTCATATAAATTTCATTTATACTATTTAAATGAAATTTTCAAAATGAATGAATTTAAATATTGTTAGAATAGAATTCGTTTCTTCCCCTTTAAAAATTAAGCACACATAGTGTCCAAACGGAAAGACGAGTCCTATATCCAAAATCTTTATTGTTAATTAATTGATATTCTAATTAGGGTTGAGAGCTCATAAAATATAATGGGTTAAATATTATAATTTGAAAATTCTAAGTATTTTGTTTTTGATTACATTTTTAACAAATGAACCTGTTGTTGTTTCTAATGACACTTGTCATAGACAAGCCCACTGACTTTAAAAGTCAGTGATTTTAAGCCAAGGGTGCATCTCTTGTTTTTCAGTAGCGCCATTTAAGATCAAGATTAGAAATTAGCTGCATACGTGTTACAACCCTTTTTATGGGGTGGACTTCATTCATGCATTTCATTCACTCACCCACAGATCGTAATTTAGACCTCAATCAGAGAACGATCACCTCTGATCCAGTACCATCAGTGATATTACTCTCGACATGGAAGACTTTAGAACCACGACATATTTATACGTGCGCCAGCTACCGCACACAAGGAGAGTCTTCAACCGGCGGGATTCGAACTTGCAACCCAACAGACGCCGATTGTGCGTTATACCAGCCAAGATTTGCAGACCCGCACAAACGAACCTTGTTGAAGCCACAGGAACAGCGGCAATTACTGAAATTTTGTTTTGATTCTGTCAATATAGCGCGTGAGATTCTGTGGCTTCGTTCAAAATATTCGAAAAAAAAATTTACACCGTGCAGTTCATGTGCACTATGTCAGTATTAATGTTCATTATTAAGTGTTAAATATTTATATCAACATCCAAGATAACAAAAATCTTTTAATATTAATATATATTTACCAAGCGCAAATTTATGATGTAGTTATGTCCTTGTTTTAAAGGTATCCCTTCCCATAACGGATGGACCGGGACGAATGGAGAATGGATGGCGAGAAATATTTGTGGAATTTTCCAAAGATAAATATTTTCGCTTTTGTTCACATCAATTTTGAAAGCGTGAATGAATTCTCCTGGAAATTTCACATCTATAAAAAATGCATGCAGAAAGAATAAGCAATTTCTGTAAGTGCATAAAATAATACTAATACTAATTAACTCTAAAGGATTAATTTATTATGTTATAAAATAATTAAGAATTAGTTAATAAATAAATAGAGAAAGAGTTCACTTGTTATTTCATTTCTCTAAGGGGTGTAAGTCCATGAACAGGTCAATGGAAAAGAATTTAAAAGCCAAATTCAGATCAGAATAATTTTCCTCCAATTAATAAAATCAAAGCTTTTCGAAACGTAAATTAAATTATAATTCAATCAAATAATATAACACTAAATAAATGAAATAACACTAATACTAATGAATTGGTCAATTTGTTGTTTGTTACACACACAACACATTAAGATTTATTATTAGTAGATATAATTATCTATTGAATTTAAACTAATTTGTGTAAATGTAAAAATAATTTTAAATCCTTATAAAATAAGATTAGTAACAGAATTGTTGCAATTATCACAATTATTATTTTATATAAAAATACATGTGTAAAAATCCTGTGTCTTTTAAACTATAGCAATTAAATTTACTTTTTATGATGAATTTTTAATCAATTTTAAGATTAATTTTTTTGACAGATCTGCACGTTACAGACCACCTTGAAACCGAAATAAATCAGTTTTTAGATATATTATTAAGTATAAGATAATTAAAAATGTCGGAATTATGACAGGAAGGAACATGTTATTTAGTCCTTAGAATTGCTTACATCTCCAAATTTTGAACGAAATACAATCATAGGAAGTGCGTTTGATGCGCGCGCAAGCACGCACACACAGACAGACAGAGAGAGAGAGAGATGAATCATTAAAATTTGTTATTCATTTAGTTTAGTCAGTAAGCGGGTTAGAGCTTGTCGGTCTACATATTTACATGCATTTAAACGCGATAATGCAAAAGCTCAAGGACTTAGATAAATGAAATTTGGTATGTGAACTTGTTCTTAAAATTCTAATCATATAAAATTTTGTTTTCGATAAATTAAGAAAAAAGTGTCTAAGATGCATATTTGGTATTATTTCTGATGTTCACAAAATTGACATTTCAAAAAAAAAATCAAAATTTTACAAGATTTTCATGTGTTGACTCGGAAAATAAAAATATGAGCAATCATGGCGTTCTCGAAATTTTCAAAGTTCACAATTCGGGCATGAAGGTTAGTAATAGCATTCATATTCATACATATTTCAGAATTAGTATTGCAAAAGTACATACTTGTGTTCATAGTTTCAGGTGCAGATGAAGTATTAAGATGCAGATTATGAGCATAGCAGGTGACGTATACATCTCTGCGTGTATCGAAAACGTATATTGTTTTGAAATCACTAAATGAGATAATAAAAAACAAATATATATCAGAGCTCAGTTATTTGGACAAAACATTAAATTAAATATATATTAATATTCTGTTATTTGAACAAAACGTTAAAATAAATATACGTTAGAACTCTTTATTTGAACGAAACCTTAAATTAAATATGCATTAGAAAAGTGTTATTGGAACAAAATGTTAAATTGAATTTTTAATGAATATTAATTATTGTTGGGCTGAAATATATTCATTATACATAAAGCTTTAATTTTAAAATTATAAGCAATGAAGGCAGACAGATAAAAGTTTCTGTTATAATTGCCATTTATTTATCCCTCCTGGACTTCTTCAAACTTTTAAATGCATAGAGTTCCAAATATTTCACAACAATTGAATGCATGATGAAAGAATAGAAAATAAGTACAATAAAAGAATGTTTTTAAAGATTTTCAATGTGAAAAATAAATGAAACCTTGGTTGCTTAAAAGATGTTTTATTTTTTGAAACATTCCATACTTGTTTGTGTTCGGTAAGCCATTTTTAATGTTCCAAAATTTGTCAGGAATATTGGTACCTATGTATAATTTACGAAGTGCTTTTACAACTTCCGTCTTTGAGTCACTTGCATAATAACCAAGTTCGGGGATCTGGAAAAAATAATGAATGCAGTTATTTCTTGATGCACGATATTTAAATACTGAATCTCTGACTTGTACACTAAGTATTATTTTGATTTTAATTCTCTTGGAACAACGCAGTAAATTCTAATTCTCTAAGATTAAATTTTTTTATCATCAGATTCATTTAATTTCCTATTCATATAAAGTTAGTGAATTTTTATTAATTCGGAACCAACTATAAGCATTGATACTTTCCTCTAAATTAATTTTATGCAAATTAATTAAAGTCATCAATGATCATATAAGTGACATAAGCATGTATTTTTAGACCAATATTCCCTTCAAAAATTTTACTCCTGCACAATGTACGTATTAATCGAATTTGTCTAATAAGTAATCTCTTTTATGACCAGCAGGTTATTTGAGAACTTTGGTTATACTTAATCTCAGTTAAACTGCATAAACATAACTTTATCTTCATGGTTGTCAGACAGTAAAATCGTGTTGTTTTCATTGTGATCATGGTACTTCGTAATGGAGATTAGAACCATGGCATCATAAGGCTATGAAAAATATTGCTGTTTTTGCTTACGGCACTTATCATAAACCAAGTTTTAGCGTCTCTCTTATTTCATTAACGCCACTTGGGCAAAATTACGTCATAGCTTCATGCGTCACATCCCTTTTCACGGGACGGACTTCATTTCTACATTTCATTCACTGATCATAATATAGGCCTGAATCAGAAAACAGTCACTTCTGGCCCAGTACCCCCAGCGGTATTGTCTCGACTTGGAGGACTTTTTGGCTACGATACATTTATATTTGCACCAACTACCATGTACATGGAGGGCCTTCGGCCGGCGGGGTTCGAGCTCATAAACCAATTGATTCGAATCCAACCTTTCAACGCCCAACCAACTAGGCTATCCAGGCAACCAATTAAAAACCTAAATGTATGTTTCATTTTTTCTCTAAATTTCAAGGTATTGTAATTTCTCCATTTCACAATTGATGAAAGTTCTTCAAATTTCTGACTAGAAGCTATTTGTGATCAATTAGTGCCTCTTTAAAAAACCCTTGATAACGAAATATTTTTTAAGGCCAAACAAACAAATAAGCATTTTTCTTGTAAGAAGAAAAATAAAAGATCAAGGAGATTTCCCTCTTTCCAGCGTTGAGTTCCCTCTGTGTGATTTCTGCTATTGTACTTTTTGAAGAAGGATTTTCCTTTAGCGTATAGCTGATTACTGCAAAGCATACACATAAATAGAGTACTATTTATGTGTATGCTTTGCCTGCTTGTATTTTTATGTTTTCTTGTGAAATAAAGCATTGTTATTTGCCATGGTGTTTGCGGAAGATTTCGACGTACAATATACAGATTAGTCTTTACACCATTATTAATAAATTAAAAAAAGCATCTCAAAAATTACTAAATTGGTTAGTAACAGTAAAAATATTTACCACGATGTTTGTTGTGTTGCCCTTACACATATGAGGGTGTTGCGAACAAAAGGCTGTTATGTTGTTTGGATTTTCACACAGGTTTTGGAATTTAGAACAAAATTCATTTCTCTTCACTCTGAAATAAATGAACCATATAATGAAAAAAATAAGTATGAAAATTTGCATTTCATCAATATGAAATTATCTTTATTTTCATAACGCATCAAACACATATTCGTATGTACGTTTTGCATTTTTGAAGAAAATTGCTGATCTAATAAGTTAAATAAAACTATTTTATAGTGCTATTCAAATAAAATAATTCAACAAAATTGCGATTTAATTTTATTAACATAATAATGTTACTTTTTTAGCATATTGTAGATGAATGAATGACTCAAATACGATATTTCACTGAAAGTCTGCAAATATCTTGAGAATGCAAGAAAAGTAGCATTCTGCAGACATGACATTTGATTATAGGACTATTTGGTGTATATTTACTTCTTGGGTGGTAAACGCCCTCGCTTCCTGATAAATCCGTTCTTTCTTGCATCAAAATGTGATTTGCATTTTCATTTACGTAATAATGAATAGAAAGGTTTACTTGTTTCTCACTATTGTTAATGTAAACTTTTGCAAAAAAAGTAATTTTACTCCACTTAATTTTTTAATGCCATTTCCAGTATGGATTTACCAGTGTTTATTATTTTTCTAGTATGTATTTCCAGTTTTGTATATACTTTCTGGATAGGAAACCTCACATTGAAAAATGGAATTTTCAAAATGTGATTAGAATCTAAATTTGCGTTGTAATAAATAGAAAGTCGAATGTGTTTCACATTATTGTTGAAGTGAATTTTTGCAGAAAAATCAATTTTACTCCACTTTAAAATTTTTAAAAATGTACTTGCAATAATAGCAGTTTTATTGAGTGTTGCGTTTTCCTATTTAAAAAAAATGAAAATATTTTTAAAACATTTTGTTACAACGCTTCGTAGTTTTACAATTACAGTTTTGTTGCTATTTATTTTTATAAAATTTTGTTGCTATTTATTTTTATAAAATTTTGTTGCTGTTTATTTTTATAAAATTTTGTTGCTGCTTATTTTTATAACATTTTTGTGACTGTTTATTTCTATAACAATTTTTTGTTGTTTATTTTTTATAAAATTTTGTTATTGTTTATTTTTTAAACTATTGCCGTTTATTTTTTATAAAATTTTGTTGTTTCACCATGTTTTAAATCGTGATTTTTTTCACATTAATTTTAAACAAAATTTTCACTGCCGTTTTCATTAAGATGATGACACTTTGTTGATGCATTCTCTATCTGTGAATTTCGGCATGTAAGATTTATTACCCACAGAAAACAAGAGCTAAAATAATCAAATCCAATAACGACAATAGAGACAAATCAAAGGAGTTCAAACCTGCTACGATAATTTCGAAAAAAGATATAAATTTAAAGACGCTTAGTAAAAGGTTCTAAGAATACTAATAAATTTATTTTTTATTCATTCTTTGCAATCAATTTAAAATTTGAAAATAAAAGTGTGTGCATTGCAGAAAAAAAAGTGATTTTGAATGTTTCACTGAAATTAATCAGTCAGGTTATGTATTTGAGTTCAGATTCTGCGTTAAGTTTGAATTCAAATTCACGGAATCTCTGAAAAGAGTTGCTCCTATATGGTGTAACTATATATCCTGTAGGGAAGGAAAAGTTGCGGGGAATTTAGAATGCGTGAGCTAAACACCACTCAATTTAAAAATTTTACTTTGATATCAGTTTCTTTTATAGTATTAATTTCATATTCCCTTCAAATCTTGAAATCGAATATATCTTTCATATTATTTAATTTAATGAGTCGGAAATGTTAGCAATCTTCAAATAAATAGTATAAACATGTTTGAATGCTCCACCCTAGATTTTTCATATTCTGTTGAATCGGACTAAGATCTCTTTTCCAGCTTTCGTCACAGTAATTGTTGGTAAGTCTTGAGATTCCTGGTAAAAGTGGCCTAGGTTCGAATTCAACAAATATATGCAGTTTAAACTGTCTAGTTCACATTAACATAATGAACCAAACATCTGTGGTTGTTGTTCTACGGTTCAGATACTTGAAGAGTATGTCATAATTATTAAGTTACAAAAGAGCTTTTGTGTTTTTTTCCCAAATAGAAAGTTAATATAACAAAACTAAACTGAAAGCAGAAACTCCCCCGTCTTGAAGATTGTGTAATTTGACCAAACTTGGTTTTTAATACTCAAACTTTTATTACCATCGAAATGGGAATAAACATTTGAGAATCACCTAATACCATATATCTTTCTCATAAAATGATACAATATGGCGGATTTATATTTTTATATTATAATGGAGCAAACCACTATGTATGTTGAACGCTCTCTTTTTGATGGAATGAATAATAAAATCACCACAAATAGATCTAAAATATTATTTAAGGATAAAATAACGAATTTCATTTATTAGTTTGTATTTATGAGTTATCGCAAGTACATATACAAGAATATATACAAAACCAAATGTTCAGCTTGTTTTCAAATTTGGTTAATAGTGAACATTATAACGTTTAAAGATAAACAGACATAATTTTAAAAATTTATGGATGCGGGAATTTCTAAATTGCAAAGTTTCATTAAAATTTTTGGTACCTTTCCGTTTGCCGGGCGCCAATGTCGCCAATTGTGAATCAAACGAGAATTAGGCGGAAGCAATTTGGCGGAATTCTACATTATTTGGCGATTTTTCGCTTGCGCCAGGCTAACGGAAAATTACCAAATTTTTTGGTTGATATTTGCAACATTTCTTCTTTGTATATTTACTATACAGGAGAGTAAAATACGTTGAATTATTCTGTCGTGTGAAGTGCTTCCATCCGATTTTCATTTTTTACATTACTCGAGTTACAAAAGAATATCTGTCTAAAAACATAATGATTTCAAAACTAATTGGAAATGGATGTACTTACGGATTATCATTACAAAATGTGACAGCTGGCAGAGTGAATCTTTCTGGATTGGTAATTTCCAGATTTATTCTAGTAGGAAAGGTGTAATAGTATCTGAAGAAAAGTAAAGATTGGTAAGCAAAGCATGCCAAACATATGAATAAAATAAAATGCTTTACGAATATTCTTAGAATGAATCTTGGAGAAGTATTTCTTTTGTTGGTATGGACTTGGCAGGAACTATGAAGTCTTCTTTTACTGATTAACCTCAAGCGACCGGATGAATAAGTGGCGAAAACCAAATTATTGCGTCCAGACATTTTCACGTGTTTGCTAGAAGACACAATAACATTAATATAAACATACAATTTACAATTATATATATTGGTTCCATAATTAATATTAGTTAAAAAAACATTCATCTTTTAAAATTTAAGATTGATAAAACTTCTTACATATAACATTGCATATTGGGATCTTATCAAACAAAATAATATAAAAAGTGACAGTTTTTTACTTTAAATGGACTGTTTTGTTTTTATGTTTCATATTTCGATGCATATTTTATATAAATTCATGTTAACGAATAACTGTTTGTATTACCAAGAAAACTATCCATTTAGTAATGCAAACTTTTAAATGTTTCTGGTGACGTGTAGAAATTTGATAATATTTATTTCAAGAGCAAACACTTGAATAACAATGTTTTAATGTTTAAAATCTATAACAAATCATTCAGTGGAGTCAGTGAATGAAAGGCTAAAACTCTCACATGCTCTGTAAAATGCATGTTGTGGTGAAATAAACATCATTATGATCAGTGAAGCGGAAAGAATAGGACTTACGTTTTCGGGAACATTTCTTTAATGATCACATTTGACATAAAACAAACACAAACACGAAAGACAAGACAAGACTTTCAGGCAACGCATCCCTTAACAGGACAACATCTCATCTTATTATTATAGCAATCGCAATGCACTATGGGATACGTACTTAATCAGGCAGCGCCATCTATTATCCAAAAAAGAAAAGATAGTGTAATGCAACTGCTGCATAGTTCTTTTAATTGTTTTATCTTTTCTCATGTATAATGCTTCGTGGTTAACCCTTTTTTGCATGAAAGTGGAAATTTTAATCATACCATTTAGTGAACAAAAAATTGTATTCAAAACAAGCGTACTGAAAATTGGTTGTTGCTGGCAATTTTTTTCACCGCAATTGCTAAATAAGAAACGTAGCTGCTAAAAAAATCAATGATTATAGTTTGTTTGAACTTGTAATTCCGCTGTTTATTGTGGTTGGAAGAAACGAGCAATTTTTTGAATAGTTTTTATAACTAATCTCAGATATTGCTATTAAAAGCGATAATGAGTGGAGTATTTAAGAAGAGAAAAACATTGATTATTTTGTACTGAGCTTTACACGCAAATTTGCATAATGATGGATATTTCCATCATTATTATTTTATACTAACCGATCATCAATTATTTTATACTAACCGATTTTGGCGACCAGACGGTTCACCAATCTCAATGTTTGTTCAAATTTTAATAATTAAATGCAATTCCTACTTTAATAGCTTCTTCATCAAAATATTTTAAAACTTCAAATTTTGATAATCATATAATTCACTCATAATATTATAAAGGCTTTCAGTCATAAAGTAATATGTGTCTCTCTAATTTTCTGTTAGCTCCCTTAGAATTTATATTTTAAATTAAAGTGAAAAGGATTAATCTGCAATTAATATAATAATATTTTTTACTGAAACAAAGTATTATTTTGTAATATGATTACTGAAAACAGTCACTGAGCGTTTAAACTTTATGGGCACTAAAGACTATCTTTCTTAATTTATGCAATATTACAAGAATTTTCAACAAAATTTTCTCAGATTCATCATGAGCAGATCGATTAAATAACAATGTTTAATTTTAATTGCATCAAAAACTAAGAAAATAAAACGAATGGTTTAAAATAATTGGTTAAAAACATGTAAAAAAAAACTACTTAAAAACGATGTACTTAAAACTATAAACATTTACAAAAAAAATATAACTAACATAAATACAATTTAACTACAAAAGCATGCAACTAACATAAAAATAATTTAAATCAAGAATCATCCGTTGATAATGGTTGTCAACAATCAGTAAACAATGCGCATGCGTGAATTTTCAATGCCAGTTATGGTAACGCAACGCAGATTAGAAATTTTTATTTTCCTTTATTTTGTTTTATTTTAAATTAAAAGTACTTCAGAATGAATCTGAAAGATCGATTAATTAACAATGTTTAATTTTATATGCATCAAACATTAAGAAAAACATAATCGAGTGATATAATCGGCCGAAAAATCTTAAGCCTAGCCTCATTAGCGTGGGGGGAAAAACTGAAGCGTTACTCATTTGGAGGTGGGGAAAGTTAGTTTTTGGCGGGAAAGTTAGTTTTTAATTAATAATTAAAATTCTAATTAAAAATTCAAAAAAAGGGACCCCAGGTGCTCATTCCCGACCTCCAAGGTATACATGTGCGAAATTTGGTAGCTGTCGGTCAAACGGTCTGGCCTGTAGAGCGCCAACACACACACACACACGTATTCAATTTTGTATAAGTATAGATTATATATTTATACTGGGATTTTTTTTTAAACATTTTTCCTTTAATCTAGAGCATGGATTATATCATCCTGATTTATTTCACAAAAAAAGAAAAAAATCATGCAAAGAACGATTGACATGTTGATTTCGTTTATTTGTCTAGAATCATTCCATTATCTATTATGTACTACCTTTCCGAAAATTCGAAAACATCTGCTGATTTCTAAATTACAAAATTCAGTTATTTCCAACCATTTTTATTTTGTTTTCAAAGGTTGTACATATTATTAAGTGAATTTTAATAACAAATTGTCTAATGGATTCAAAAGATTCATATTGCCCTTTTAATATTTATTCATAAATATATCGGTTATTTATGAAAAATTATGATTATTTATTTATTGATGAACAGGTTGATATATACTCATTTCCTGATTACTAAATAAATTGTGAATTACTTTTATTTTGCTCACGTAAAAATAGTTAGACCCTTTTATAAGCTATGGATATGTGAAAAATATTTTAATTGTTTGTTGTAGCATCAGTGCATTCTCTTCCTGATTTTATTTGTTATTTTAATATACCTTAATATTAACATATTCTTTTAGCATATTTTGCTTTGTACGTTATAACTCTATTTCAAATGGATCTAACTGTATATAATTTAATTGAGAAATGTGAAACATTTTTAACTACCTTTACATTAAAACTCACCTTTCAAATAAACTCTCTTGAATGAGTTTTTTTAATCTACTTCATGTAAGGACGTATTGTAGTCTTGGGTATTTTGTAAAATATTTCCAACAGCAATTTTAATAAATATAAAGTGGTTATGAAGGAAGTGCAAATGTGTAACAATAAAATTTTCCGTTGTGAAACGTTCAATATTTTTTTATATTTTCCAATCTGATTATTTACTTAATCAATGCACGAATATATTACTAGTAGAAGAAATCAATGATCAATCTTCAAAATAAATGCTAGAAAATGAAAAATACTTTAAAAATTAACGGTAAGTCAACCTATTTTAGAAAGTGGTCAGATATGATTTTAAAATGAAAGATTTGTTTTACAAATACACAGTAGGGCATTGTTACTATGGTATTTTTTCAAATCGTAAACAATAAGATGAGAGGTAAAATCGTTCATTTTCGAATATGTGAGAGGATTAACTTTTATAAAATGTCAGATTGTAAAGCTGTCAGCAGTTATTGATGACTCTAGTGAGCATTAACATTATGGAAAGACACAGAAGAACGTAGGAAAGTGGAAAATATTGATATTGATAATAAAGTTGATAATATTATATATCACTCGATGTCAGCATGAGTGTATTTATATAAAATTAAACTATCTGTATAAATACGGGGAATTGGAAAAGTTCTTTTAAGTTCGTGAAATTTAAAATGACGTTTCATATAGAATGGAAATGACATGTAGCCATAATAAAGTAACTAAACTGAAAATAATAAAGCAGGTTGCAGTTTCCCCTGGATCAAAATAAGTAAGTTGCAAAAAATCACACAAAAAATGTAAAGGATATCAATCAAAAATTCGATTTAGAAAATTATAAGCTCTACCATAATAAAAACACAAGATTATTGTGGAATTATTCGTTAAATTGGAGGGGTATTTGCCATTAAATTTATGAATTTTCTGGTACTTGAAAAAAGGGTTCGTCTGAAGATTGAAAACCGTATTCTCCGGTATTATCATACATATTATTTTCTGAATTAATCAAGGAAAGGAATAAACAATTTCTTAAATAATAATAAAAATCTGAAAAAAAAATACTCTCGTGAGGGTTGAACAGAGAATACAATCTCCCAACTTTCGTGCAATTACGAATATGCGTGATTAAAATCCAATGGATAAACAGCCAGAAAAGATGATTCCCAATTTAAAAGTTTTATCTTTATAAACACTATGCAGATGGAAAATGTCAAAAGGTATCACGCGGCGTTCAGTGATTCGTAAATCCACAAGATGAAGACGAGGACAAAGAACAAAAACAACAACCCTTAAAATGTATTAGCAGAAGAATAAAATAAAGCAATGAATAAATCGACTTCATAAAACTGTAAGAAATTTATAGATTAAAATAAGATCGATTTGCTGTTATGCTAATTAGCTGGGAGAAAACAGCGAAGCCCCTCAAATTTTTACCTATTTTATCTGGTCAGTACTTTGCCGCTTTGATGTTATAACTAGTTTCAATACATTCAGTGTAATCATTTTACTGTAAGTACTCGTTACTTCGCAGGTTATACGAGACACCGTTTTAAGTTGAAAGCGGTTTAAAATGACTTTGCGTATAAAAAGGTACCAAATTCGATCGACAAATTCTTTGCAACTTCTCTTAAAAAGTAAGAAAACGCAGAAACATTGCCATAGATCATGAAGTCTCAAACTTTATTTAGCAAGAAAAAAAAATAATTATGAAGTGTCTAACGCGGAATGGAACAAAAAAAATGAAAATAATAAGTAGAAAAATATTTCTTTGGCATAAATTCGGATTAAAATACAAACAATAAACACTGTACAAACAATTATATACTTTATTAAATAAAGTATCCTAATATTTAAAAATACTTCAACTTTTTTGAATGTCGACAGGAAAAATGTTAAAAAATTATATTTATATATATACCCCCAATTCTGTAAAAATATTATTAAAATGTAACCTTTAAAATCATCTATGCACAAATGCTCTTCTATATTTCGATATACGCAATTTTCAGACATATGCTTAAATTTAGAAACAGTAATCACAAATTACGAATTAAACATCTATTTCAGAAATGCAAAGACATTCACAACAATTTGACAGCCAACTCTATTACCAGATAACTGCAATATTTATCTTATAGCGGTAAACGATGCGCGAGGATAGAACCAGGGACCTTGTGGTTCGCAGTCTAGTAACATAACCATTATAACAAAACAATTGTTCGGGTAGAAGTGCTGTTAACTGCCTTATATGCTATTCACCCCAGACTCTCCCTCCAGTCAGTCGGAGGTGAGACGAACGATATGGCTGTTGAGCGGTGATGTATTTAGTTATTAGCTGTTGTCTAATGGGCCTGTACCCAGTTGAGTTGAGCCAAGCGTTATGGTGGGCATTTTGTGGTTGCTGATGCGCCAAGTGAGTCTGACGGCTTTGGGTTGTTGGGGCCTTTTTGTGTTGCTGCGTCAAGTGAGTCTGACGACTTTGGTTGCCGGTAGATGGCGCCACAACAGCTGTAAGAAGGTTGAATGTTCATTGTCCGAAGTCACCAATGTAGCGGTATGTGATGAGCGAGGATAGAACCTGGGAGCTTCTGGTTCGCAGTCCAGTAACATAACCATTATACCAAAACAATTGTTCGGGTAGAAGAGCTGTTGACTGGCTTATATGCTATTCACTACAATCTTATAACATCAAAAAATCATCACGAATTCAAAGAAGCTTCTTTCTCGCATTGTTCTGTTTCACTTTGGTCGATAATTACAGCATTGAAATTATAAAAGAAAGATGAGGAACATGAGAAGATAAAATTTAAGAGGTTTCAGGATAAGTAGGGAGGTGAAGAATGTTTTGACGTCAAGGCCAAATTTGACCATATTACGCCAAGCATATGGTATTATGTATAAATAAAATTGAAATATAAAACATTTTAAAGTTTCTGCAATGGATACAAAAGAAACTTAAGATGTTTCAGAGAAATACAGGAATGCTGAACAAGAAATTAAAATTCTTTGCTCGCACTTGTGGGTTTTTTAAAAATCGCATATTACACTACCTTAGATAAAATGAGATCGCTCCTTTCTGTAAATTGCACTTTTGGTATAAAAATATTCTTTAAATCGAGATAGAAACGTTAACCTTGAAAACTATAATTTTTTGGAAGGGGTTAAAAAATTGTTCGTAGAAGAAATTTCATTATCAATACCAATTCTGTAAATATATTCAGGGGCATTTTTTTAGAAAATCTTTAATCAGTTTCATTTTGTACAATTATCTGCTGAATAGCGAACGATAAATGTAATTTGTTTTGATTGACATTATATATCAATCAAGACATAAACTAATTTTGCCAACTACAAGCTCCATAGATCTTTACCGACGAATTCAAAAGGACTAACTTTAAGTCACCTGATCTCGATTACATACGCACAATTATTATTAAGACAGCGTAAGTTTGCCTAGATGTCAAAATGTTCATATTGAACATGTTTTGAAACATTGCATTTGATGAATTATCTGATCAATTTTTTTAAAAAATAATTGTGGCTAGTAAATGTTTCGTGGTAAATTGTTCACATACCGATCAGATGTTGAAAAAGTTGGTTAAGTCAATAAAATTTTTTTTTTAGTATTTTAGCAAAAATAACAAACTGATCGCCTTTGGTGGCAAGCTGTTTCGTCGGGAATTTTGGTAATATTTGACTTCTGGCATGTCATGACTTTTCATGTCCATAATTAGATCAAATTATCGGACATAAAAACCGTGTTTTCTTGTTTAAATGAATCGTTCTAATGAAAATCAATCAAATGACATACGAGCGCCATTAAAACCGTTAACGTGCATTTCAAATATTTCTAAATTTCATAGAATTGTTATATCACTATTTTTGCCGTTTTGTAAGCTCTACAAAATTCTTTCATTGTAGCTTTAATCAGAAAATTAGAAAAAAGAAATCATGCGATGAAATTTGTACTGAAACGGTGAAAATGGTTTGAATTTCTGGATAGAAATATAATGTTTAATTTAAATTAGGCAAAAAAAAATCTACGTTTGCAAGTTTCAAGTTATTATGTGCGAACATTACAATTTTTAAGTCATTATTTGTCTTAATTAATTTAAGTCATTAATCAGTTTAAACAGGTTTAAAACAATCACGAGACTTTTCTGTCGATCGCATATATATATATATATATATATATATATATATATATATATATATATATATATATATATATATATAATTTTTTTAAACTTTCATTTTTAATTTTTCTAGCTGGCAAACAAAGTTTAGGAGCTCGACCGATTTTGAGATGAAATAACAGCTATGATGTCGTAGTTCTACTCCAACCTTTTAAAAACGCATCTGCTTTCAAAAAAGCATACGTAATAATAAAGCAATACTGGTAAAAGCAGATCAACCTTTTAAAAACGCATGTGCTTTCATAGAGGCATATGTAATAATAATGCAATACAGGTAAAAGCAGGTAAAAAATATACGCAATTAAAAGATGATGATGAAAATATCCATTTATGCTTTATTCATTGCCCATGCGATTTCGAGCTTCAGTATTCATTGCCTACTCGATTTCGAGCTTCAAACCCTCTTACCAAAACAACATTATGTTCGCACATGATAATAACAACAAAAAAAATTCTAAAATTTAGTGAAACGTTTCATAACTTTTAAATTGGTTTCATGAAAAAGTCAATTTTTTAAACTTATTAAATGTTGTATAAATTGTTTTTATTCCATAAAAGTTTTGGATGCTATAGAGGAAAATTAACAAATTCAGCATTATATTTAATATTCAGCTTAATAAAAAAGTTTAGGACGTGATATCTTCTTCTCAGAAGAAGCAGTAATTAGAAATCATGAAATAATAAACCGCTAAGCTTCCAATTACGAACAATTTTGAGTAAAAATTAATATTGGGTTGAAAAGTCCTATTTATGGAATTAATTTAAATGGTAACGAAAACTCACAAACAACCCAGAATGAAAGCGATTAGAACAATTTTATTAGTAAAATATGATATAATTTCATGTAAAAAATTATTGAAAATCATTTTAATTAATTGATAAAAAGGAGTAAAATGTACTTCAAATAAAAGCGAAAATAACTAGTTCAATTAGCTGTGAAATTTTAAAACTTACACCACACAAAAATCTACAAAATCGTTAAAATTATTTAAATATAATATCTAAAATATGGAATCATTTCAACGGTTTGGGACATTGTAAAAGAACTTTTAGAGCATTGCGCAGTTTTCAAAATATCAAATGTGAGTTAAAAATTATTATTAAATCTAATAAAAGTTGTAGGTAGAACTTTTACAACAAGAAACGTTATTTTTTTATTTTATCTATATTTACAAATACCCATCACTTTTGTTTCTTATTAATCCAAAATACAGAAAATCTCAAGGACATTTAGAAAGAATCTTAAATAGTTTATAACAGAAAAGAAAATGCGATCTTTAGTTTTCCTTTTAAAATGTAATCTGAGAAGTTTATAGATAAAATTGATTTATAATAATCTGATTCATTCCAATTACAAAATGTTTTTTTTTCTAATTTCATCCAATCTGTTGACATTTGGAAGATAAAATTAATCATTTTCAACATTTTATTTAATTTTAATTGACGCATATTTTTCTGAAACTTTATTTTTTTTGCATTTATTTGTAGATATTTCTTATCACTAAAGACTATAATTCAATTATTTTTTATAGAAAAAAATATCCTTGCTGAGAAAAAAAAAATGATAAACTCAGTTTAAGTTAGTATTGGATTAATCATTCGATACTATAATATTTTTTATGAAAGAGGTAATAATTCTATAAATATATAAAATAATTTAACTAAATTATATATTGGAAAAGATATGTTCGATAAAGACAATTATGTGCATGTAGGCGTTGTCGAGATCTCTTGATCTGCAGCTGCAGAATCTCGGGCACATGTAATTTTAAATACTGAAATGTCCACTTAGGATTGATCTTTTGGAATTTTTATTTAATTAAAAATTAAGCCAAATGACTGCGTTTTACTGCAATAACTTGAATAAAAATACATTTTTATACTATTTCAAAATTTTGAGGATTACAATTTTAATTATTCTAATTGAACATTTGAGCAAGCGTTTCATGCATTTTCGCAAGTATTTTTGGCCCATACTGTAATTTATAATGTTGAGATGAAATTCAAATAAATTTCATTATTCCAACAAATCAAGTGATTTTATTGTATTTTTGAAAGCTTAAAAACAATGCCTCTGTGTTATATCTGGTTCGTTTAAAAGCAGTTGAAGGACTTTAACGATTGAACTGAAGTTACATAAAACAATATCCTCTTCGAAACAGCTGCTCGCCGAAGGCAACTATTGGGAATATAAAATGAATAAGTTTTTGATATCTATTTTGACCTTAGCCTAATGCTTAACCTAATGCATAGATAGCCTAATGCTTTATCTGCGTATATCCTATTCCCACCCCAATGAACATATGATAGGTTGAATTAGCGGAAATACGAAAGTGACTTAATCACGAGTGTCTTGTCAGGCGCAAAGCAGGATTGTCACTGTTCCTCTTTTTTCTTCTAAGTATAATGTCGCATTTTATGCTTCTTATTATAGTGAAGAAAAATAAGAATGTATATTAGATGTAAAGAAAGACAAAATCTTTATCTGTTGAATAGAATACTCGTTGCGTTCAGAGTCTTACACTAAGTCCACAACTTCATACTGTGGAGAAGGGGGGTGGGGGGTGGAGCTCCTTTATTAGAAAGTATATGCCATTCCTGTTCATGATTTATTATACATATACCAAGACATAATCTAAAGGTTTTATGCCAGCACGAAAGAGATTTTATGTAGTAATATGTTAAAAAGATTGTTTATTTGTGAATTCGAACTGTCAGTTTAATAGTGTTACATCGTGACTTACCGCGTGACTTAAAACCCTTCGAATTAATGACGTGTTTGATACGCGCATCGAATGATTGAATTTCTAATTTTAAATCTGCAGTTATGCGAAAGTATTAAGTAATTTAAAATACAAAAATCACTCATATACCCTTCAGTCTCTCAACGCTCCTTAAATTATTATAGGAATTAAAATAATAAATAAGAGATCATGTAAAACCAAAAATTAAAATGAAATCTACAATCGCAAATTTCAAGTTATCATGTGAGAACATTATTATTTTTAATTCATTATTTATCTTCATTAATTTAAGTCATTAACCAGTTTAAACTGGTTTGAAATAATCATGACACTTCTGGCAAACAAAGTTTTGGCGCTCGACCGATTTTAAGATGTAATAACAGCTATGATATCGTAGTTCTACGCCAATCTTTTAAAAACGCATCTATTGTCAAAGAAGCGTATTATTAAAGTAAAGCGTATTATTAATAAATTATCGACTGCGCAGGCCAGTGCTTCTTGATGCGCAAAAATGCGTCATGACGAAGCACATGATATTTGGCTGCCTTTCCGCAATAACGCTTTGCAAAGTGTTCTCAATCATAGACAAAGCACCAGAGAGTGGATACTCCTTTGATCAAGCACTTTATACTGTTACGAAATTCCCGGGGTTCGTTTGGATAGTGGGGGTTATATGGAGTGAAGAACACTCAATCGCCAGGCGGCAGCAGAAAATAAAACAACGACGTTTATTTACACGAAGACTCACAGGACAGCACAAAGACGACAACTACATACAGCACAGAAGACGATTATCTTCAGCCGAGACGTGCAGCATACAAAACAGCAGCATACAACAGACTCTATTGCAGACAGTAGTACACAGCTTAGTTCAGCACTAGCTTCACTCCTTCGCTGCTCCGCTTATCTCTGGCAGGCCAGTTCTTTTCCGTCGGTTCCGACTACGACTACCCTGGCAGTCGCGGCCGTCTACTTTTATAGGTCTCAGGGGGCGGGGCTAGAAGCCTCTCAACCAATCAAGAACGTTCGAGGCATAACTCCGTTCCTACTGGACGGACGGGAAAATTCTCGATATTTCGGGTATAATCTATTTTGGCGCCAAAGTCGCCAAGTCGCCAAATGGTCCCCAAGTTTGTCGCCAAGTTCCGAGACCTCCGACGCAACACGCGGACTCCGTCCAGTACAGATGACTGTAAAACATTCTTTCCTATGGTGGAACCAACTATGCTGGGAAGCAGCATTACAGATTCGTAACAATACCTTTGTACAAATAATTTTAATATTTTTTAAATTATTTTTTCGAAATCTTTTCTCCTTTAATTGTAAATATTCATCTGCAAATGATCGATTTTTTTTTTAAATATACAATGAAACAATTTTTTTTACTTCTTCAATGTATATCCCCTAGACATAATCCATTTTGTTTTTTTTAAACCCTACACACACGCGCGCGCGCACACACACAAATAAACAAACATAGACTCTCACACACACATATATACACGCTCTACACAGTCAAAGAAATTATCCTAATATATTAATCTCTTTATAATTTTTTAGATGCTGAATAATTAGAAAATATTTAAAATATTACTTACTATAAATGCATCGTACAATCAAATAACTGGAACTGCATATATATATATATATATATATATATATATATATATATATATATATATATATATATATATATATATATATATATATATATATATATATATATATATATATATATATATATATATATATATATATATATATATATATATATATATATATATATATATATATATATATATATATATATATATATATATATATAATTCTGCATGGTTACTATGACAATTTCAAATAAATAATGACGCAAGTTATAAAAATATTCATTGAATACCAAATTTGTTTTCATTAAATATTCACTTGTAACGATGTCAGTAGTGAATGATTATGCTAGTAAAAATCATTAGGAAAAAAATAACATCCCAAAAAACATACAACCATTGTCAAATCGAAAGCAACATTTATAATTTAATTCTTTAAAATTATCATTATTCGTACATCTCATACAATGGAAAATTTCTGTATTCAGCTGTAACATCCAATTAAAACACCATACATTGTTCCTCGATATAGAAAGCGAACTGCAATTGATAATACTAAATACATAATAAGATTCATTTTAAATAAAAATCGGATGATTGATTTTCCCATGAACAACTGCAAATTCATGATGAAATAATCAATACTTTTTGCGCTGTTAAAAGGCAGTTATTTTCACAAAATAGATTGCGATTTCACATTCTTCATATCAGATATTCTAAAAATTGCATGGTGCCATTTTATTTTACAGGGTGATGGAAATGTTTGTGATGACCTTCTTCTAGATTCAATATTATCAACATAAAAGGTGCTGGAATTAGTAAGATTTAATACTGATTTCTCAAATATATCATATTTGCTATTTAAAATTTAATTACATTTCCAACAATTTTCAGCATTAATAATATCATATGCTCTCCAACAAATATATATATAGAGAGAGAGAATATATTTAACGTAACCAATAAATTAATTTAATTGAAATTTCATAAATCAAATATATATATATACATAGTGCTGACTTTGATCGTGAACCAGAAAAGAATATTTAAACATTTCAGTTTAATTTACTTATATTATTCACCTAATTCAAGGGATTGTTTATTGTTCCGAAAAATATGTATATATTGTTACGAAATTTCCGGGTTCGTTTGGATAGTGGAAGTTATATGGTGTGGAGAACGCTCAATCAGCAGGCGGCAGTAGAAAATAAAACAAAGACTTTTATTTACACGAAGACACACAGGACAGTACAAAGACGACAACTATATACAGCATAGCTAAGACAATTATCTTCAGCCGAGACGTTCACGCAGCAAGACTCTATTGCAGACAGTAGCGCACCGCTTAGTTCATCACTAGCTTGACTCAGTCGCTGCTCTGCTAATCTCTGGAAGACTCGTTCTTCACCGTCAATTCCGACTACTACTCCGGCAGCTGCAGACTGCCGGAGGCGAGGCTAGAAGCTTCTCAATCAATCAGGAACGTTCGAGTCATATCTCGGTTCCCAATGGACGGTTCGGGAAAATTCTCGATGTTTCGGGTAGAATCTATTTTGGCACCAAAGTCGCCAAATTCGTCGCGAAGTCGCCAAATGGTCGCTGAGCTCTGGGACCTTCGACACGACACCCAGACTCAGTCCAATACAGATGACTGTAAACAGTCTTTCTGATGATGGAACCAACTATGCTGGGAAGCAGCATCAAAGATTCCTGAAATTTTAATCTACATCTTTTTACCGTTCTGTATGGCTTTATAAACATCAAAATTGAAAAATAAATGAATAAAACGTCAAAGTGATGCACCATCTTGAATGGCGAATGAGAGGCCCCATCCGAGTGCAAAGGGATAAACGGCGAAAAGAAATTAAATATGATCAATATGGTCAGCGAAAAAGATGATCGCCAAAGGTGACTAGCATACAAGAAAATCATTTTTTCAGATTGTTAAAATTACAATCTAAATGTAATGTAACAAAACCAATTCCTACATATTTTTATTTACGTAGAAAGGAAAAAAATATATCATTTAATTTTTTTTTGTTTGTTTAATTCAGATTATTTCATTAGACCAACAATTTGAGTGAAATGTGTGTAACTGGCCCATTGAAACCATCTACATATATATGCATGGTTTCACATATGTAATTGGTAACATCCAAAATTATTAACAGCCACTTATTAGAGATGAAGTTCATTACAGCGCATCGTTGCAATTTAAATGGTTGACTAATAGTAGATCCTTTTTACTTAACGACGGACATAATAGCTGCAAATTAAAATTTCCAATATTAAATACACTTAAAAAAGAAAATTTTTTTATCCTCAGATAACATAAGTGCAAAAATAAAGCCATCTTCTTACAAGTATATGTTTTTGCTTTTAAACTCATGCTAACTAATCCCTTGATGTTTTTGGCCATCACCTTGCGATGGTCAACTCTTTGATTATCTGTCGGATGGTTGATCCCTTGACAGATTTGATGCAAGATATAATCAGGATCCCTAATTTTAATATTAAACTCGAGCATTAAATTTTATTATTATAGATTTTTATGTTTTTCGACTATTGTGTTATTTTGCATTAAATGTTTTAATTAAAAATAAATTAAATTAAAATAAACTAAAAATAAATGTTTAAATTAGGTTTAAGGACCATATACAAAATTTTTTCTATCCAGCGTGAAGTGTTTCTGAGTCACCGTGTTCACAGGCTCGCAGACGCACTTAACTTCAAAAATATGTTTATTGGGGACAACGGAATTCTGACACGAGAAGGTTTGTCAAAATAATTGTTGTCAAATTTTATGGCGATTGCGCATTTTTCTCTTAAACTTTTACTTTTTCTTTCCAATATTTTCTCCTCGTATATTTCTAAAACGATAATAATAGATGTCTAATAACAATAAAGATGTGTGTGTGTGTGAGAGAGAGTTTGTGTAAGTGTGTGTGTGTGTATGCCCGGGCGCGTGTGTGTGTCTGTTAGCGCTTTACACATCAGGTCGTTTGATCTACAGATGGCGTCAGATGATCGACTAAATGGGGATATATACTCATTGGAAAGTGTGAATGTATAATTCGGAGCAATTTGTTTTAAAATTTTGAATATGGTTTTCATGAATTAAAAAATAAGCTGCATTTTTGAGTTTTTACACGATAATTTTCTAAAATATCATAACAAAAATATTTTACATATTTTCGAAATTCAAACACACACACACACACACATATATATATATATATATATATATATATATATATATATATTAAGTTGTAGAATGCTTCCCCAAATTAGACCAATAAGAAAAATTGTCTCATTTCTAACATTACATTGCATTGTTATAATATTACTTTCTTCCCTAAAATTCAAACCATTTTCATTGCTCCATCAAATAGTGAATACCATGATTTCCTGCCATTTTTGAAAGCGAACGAAGATGAATTCTGTTTAACATATGTGTAGTTTATAAGACAAAAAAAGTTAGACGAAAGATTAACCTAACATTCTCGTTTTTAAAAGAGCTATGACGTCACATGACTAGTTTCCATTAGAAATGCCCATGCGTAAAATGAATTGATTATGTATGTTAAATAAAGCAACATAAAATAACATAACTTCTGGCAGTTTGAATGACTTTGCACTTTGGCGATTGCTCTGAAATTACATAAATCAATATCCTCTTCAAATCTGCTGGTTGACGAAGGCAACTATTAGGAATGCAAAATGAACAAGTTTTAGATATCTACTTTGACCTTATTCATAGCTAACCTAATGCTTTATCTGAATCTATCTTATCCCCACCCCACTGAATTGCGGTTGGTTGAATTAGCGGAAATACGAAGGTGACGTAATCACGAGAGTCATAGTCAGGCCCAAAGCAGGACTGTCCGATCTTAAATTTTCCTCGTTTAATGACGCATTTTATGCTCTTATTACAGTGAAGAAAAATAAGAATGTATATTAGATGCTCCGTTTTTATACTAATTGAAACGAAAATTAGATACATATCTGCACATTTTTTCGCAAGACGATTTACGAAATATTATTTATATAAGTCACTTGGGATGTGAATTATCGCTTTCATGTATGCTCAGATATATAGACTATAAAATGCTGCTAAAATGCGGCTGATGAATTGAATCAATAAATGGTACTGAAATGATTTTTCATGAAATGAATGAACACATAGTACTGAAATGCTTCTGATGGAATGAATCAACAAATGATTTTGAAATAATTTTGATGAAATGAATGAACAAATGGTACTGAAATGCTTCTCATGGAATGAATCAACAAATGATACTGAAAGGATTTTGATGAAATGAATGGACAATTGGTACTGAAATGCTTCTCATGGAATGAATCAACAAATAATACTGAAAGGATTTTGATGAAATGAATGGACAATTGGTACTGAAATGCTTCTCATGGAATGAATCAACAAATGATACTGAAAGGATTATGATGAAATGAATGGACAAATGGTACTGAAATGCTTCTCATGGAATGAATCAACAAATGATACTGAAAGGATTTTGATGAAATGAATGGACAATTGGTACTGAAATGCTTCTCATGGAATGAATCAACAAATGATACTGAAAGGATTTTGATGAAATGAATGGACAATTGGTACTGAAATGCTTCTCATGGAATGAATCAACAAATGATACTGAAAGGATTTTGATGAAATGAATGAACAAATGGTACTGAAATGCTTCTCATGGAATGAATCAATAAATGATACTGAAAGGATTTTGATGAAATGAATGGACAATTGGTACTGAAATAATTTTGATGAAATGAGTGAAATGATGAATGATGAATGAGCATTCTTCTCAACCATCTTGAAGACCAAAACTTAAAGCATTGCTACATTTGCAGTCACGAAATATTATGTCAAATTCGATGTATTTAAGTTATTGCTTTTTTGAATTATCGCATTTATAATTATCTGAAAATACAAACCGACAGATTGCCAACTCGTAGTTGCATTTTGCTCGAAATTTGATTTGTATCTAGACTATAGATGTTAATTTCATTTTTCCATCGATTTTTGCTTATTTCAAAGTCTACTGTTCCCTTTAAGAAGAAATAAATATTTGAACTTCAATTTTTAATTCAAAATTTTATTTGAGAAGAGCGCCGATAAGAATAACGTTTGACCTTCCAGAAGAACTTTATTGAAATTACAAATTGCTCTTCTTTATATCTTACGCAAACTGCTGACAGCTGAAAGATAAAACTAACTAACTTAAACATTTTATTTCTGCTTAATCAGCGTATCTTTTCAGAATTGAATAAAAAAATAGATGTTAACATTAAGTTGTATATATCTTTTATCATTAATGTGTTTAGGTTATAGAAAGTTATTTAATAGAAAGAAATATTTGTTTATCGAAATAATAGATAACCTTTATTTAAATGAGTGATAAATTAATTATTCTAATTTTTAATCAACTTTCTATGATATAAGTAATTGATTAAATGATGTTCTATAGGTTAATGAATGATGCATAAATCTATACATAGTAGAAAATGAAATCTCCTGAAAGCGTCTGTATGTTTGAAAGAGAAAAACTCGAGAAATACTTAACTGATATTGGAGATATTTGTACCCTTTTGCAGGGTTGTTTATTGGGGAAGATTATAATATATGGAAATCATGTCAAAATAACAAAAAAGAGCTTTATAATAACGATTTTAATAATTTTCCTACCACGATTCTCGCATGCGTAAAATAGCAGTATGTATGCTTTGCACTTATCTGTGCATGTGTGAAAACCTCAAACTGCGCATGCGCAAATAGCAAGCTGTGGTATGCTTATGGGATGCATTTCTATATTTACGTATGACTTAAACAGCGATTCAAAACTCATTATGCCCAAAAAAAAGGAAATCCAACAGAAATTTATTTAAGCGAAGAATGTTTTTCTCATGGACAACTTTATGTGACACTTTCTAGAGTTGCATCCAAACAAAATCTTTTTGTCTTGGCACCAGCAGGAAAAATAACCAATATAGTTTACAAAGAAATATTACAAATTTTATTTTCATATCAGATGATACAGAGTTGATAAAAAAGTGTGGAACAGTGGGTGCAATGATTGATATGTATATTTTTAAATTTTAAAACCGCTTTTCTATTGTGTATTTATAGTGAAATGTTTTGTCTGTGAACATGTCATATTTTTACCTTTTTAGCATTCTAAATATATATGAATATGCGCTATAATAATTCATTTGTAGTTACTTTTGATTATTTCTAAATATATTTTTATGTTTGTTTGGCATTACGTGACATGCCTATGTCATATCGGGTGAATAAAAAAAGGTAAAATATACAATAACTCGAAATTTGAAAGATAGACGAATGGGACGTTAATATTTTTAATAGAAATATGACGTAATAGGACGGGTTTGAATTACAGGGATTCATGCATAGAATAAACTAAGCACCTGATAGAAAATTTAAATAATACAACTTTAATGTCAAGTAATTTTTTTAAAATCAGATGCATTATGTTATTAAACGATTTAACTGAATGATCAGTCATTAAACGATCAATATGCCAATTTCACAGACCAGATAGGGATCTTTAAAGACGATTTGTACACAATATAATCACATATTCAGAGCATTAAATTTACTAAATAAATATATAAAACAATAAAATGAAATCATATTTATTTATTTTACAGAAAAAGGAAGAAGTATTTGTATCGTTCAATTTTTTTTTTATTTAATGGTTTCATCATTCCAACAATTTTGATTTACATGTATCAAAAATTTGATAAACATCTAATATTCTATCTGCAGCATGCAATAAAAGAGGTTTATTGAAGCTTTGACAGAGTGAAAAAAAATTTAAAAATAAGAATAAATATTTTATAAATCTATATCGAAAGTTTCACATAACCCTTCTGGCCTCCATTTTTTTAATTAGTGGTCCATGAACGAGAATTACAATCAAATGATGAGATGTTATTGAAATCGTTTTTTGATAAAAGACGATTCCTTCATTTTTCGAAGTGTTTTTATCATGATGTTTGCTAAGCTCCAGATGGAGATTCCCAGCCAGCACCCCATCAGACCACCGAAATAGCTGAAAATATCTCCTTTCTAAATTCAAAAATCAAAAAAAGAAATTATCTAGCATATTAACATTTAAATAAAGATAATCATAATTAAAGCAATCATGTTTTGAACAATCATTTGATACATGATAATGTAAGACATAGTGAAATATATCTCCTTTCAGACATTATTTAGTTACCCTTGAGAAACGAATTAAAGAGGCACTGGACTTTGAAATAATCAAAAATCTCCGAAAATATGAAATTTAATTTTTATCTTTCCATCACAAAAATATATATTTATATTCAACTGAAAGTTGAATTATTGTTCAATAAAAATTATTAATTGTTGAAATTGTAGAAATTATTGTTCAATAAAAATTATTAATTGTTGAAATTGTTGAAACTATTGTTCAATAAAAGGAATATTTGAAGGGTTAAAAGAAAAAAAAGGAACATCTTAATGACTTTTTTGAAAATGATTTTTAATTAGATTTAAAATATGTTTGAAATGTTCCATGGATGTAAAATGGTGAAAGTAAATGCTCAGCGCTATATAACGCTTTTGCGCGTAAAGGCTGTTCCATGCTGGCATAAAAAAAGCGTCTGCTACTGTTACGTTTACGAAGTCGCACTGCTACTCCAGTGAAGAAATCCCTCATATAAACGTTCGGTGAAGAGATAATCATTCTCAAACGTTGCAAGTTTCCATGGCCTCCTTGGTCTGCAGATCTGACACCAGCGGACTTTGGGTTATGGGTAAATTTAAAGTCCCGGGTGTATCGATCCCGTCCGTCCTATCTTTTTGGAACTGCAATATGACATCTGCCGAGAACTGTCATGTATATGCACTTTGCCGTTGTTGAATTTATGACACGCCTTAAATGTATTATCACCTGTGGTGGTGGACATGTGGAACATATATTGCTATAATAAATGATTTGGTATTTTTGTTATTTGTGTGTCTTTTCTTCACTTCTGTATAAAGCGCCACCTATTGACTGTTTTTTTAATCATTTCTTTTTTTCTTATCTTAAAAAAATCCCGTGATTTATCGATCCTATACCTGCTTTTTTTTTATTTGGCTTAATTTTCCGGATTTTATAATTTTTTAAAAATTTTTTACAGACTTTTTGTCCAACCTATATATCATAAAATAACCCCACGATATAATTTAGATGCTCTTTGATGATAAAAATATACTCACTCTGTATAAAGGAACATGAGATTTTATGATAACTTGCGGGTCTGGAGCACGAATCTGGACGATAATTACGTCACTAAAAAGAAAAAAAAAATTTTATTTACAGATTCGATATAAATTAAAACAGCATTTAAAAAAATATTGCATTACTAAACCTCAGATGAGAAGTTTTAGTAAAGAGTTGTAGTGATCTTCACAAAGGTTTCTACCATCCTTTAATAAAGATGTTATCTCAGAGAACTCCTTGCGAGACATTGGCATACAATAGTCACGAATTTAGAATTTTACTGAATTTATTGTGCGGTCCTTGGCGAGTATTTTGGTGATTCATCCTGGTACGCTTTCAAAAATATCAAATATCGAATTTGGATTTTAGATACCTTGTTCCTAACCGATTAAAACAAAAATTCGACACAAAACAACACCTAGAGTCACAAAATCATGCACTAAATTTGATATATTTAAGACTTGCGGTTTTGAATTATCGCGTTTATATATTTTTGAAAATACAGATCAGCGGATAGTCAACCCCCTGTTGTATTTTGCCCAAACTTTGCTAGGTGTCTAGACTGTGGATGTTAAAAATGTGTTAAATCTATCTAGTTCTTTTTCCTTTGTACTTACCGTGTTAACTTATATTTGAACAGCCGAACAAACAGACTTCCTCATCACAAATTTTTTTTCAAAATTTGATATAAATCTACAAATTTTGAGTAACGAACATTTAGGAAATGTCATCCGTCTAGCTTAAAGCTTTTTCAGTTACCTTTGTCACAGATAGACAGACATATGGACATTCTCCAAAAATGTGTTTTTTTGAACTCAGGGGACTTAAAACGTAGAGATTAATCAAAATCTGAAATTCTATTTTTTTTTTGACAATTACAATAACTTCTTTATACTGCAGAAAC
Source organism: Argiope bruennichi (assembly GCF_947563725.1). Classification (NCBI taxonomy): domain Eukaryota; kingdom Metazoa; phylum Arthropoda; class Arachnida; order Araneae; family Araneidae; genus Argiope; species Argiope bruennichi. Next base: position 34,531,898 of record NC_079157.1, read on the forward strand.
GAGAAAATAAAGACATGTAATCAGTGTTTTTCTTATGCCTATTCTCTCCAAATTTGTTGAGACATTATTTCTTGATACTATTTATCTCCAAGATAAAACTTTCCCAATATTTTATGAGTTTTATTAACCCTATAATTACTAAAGACTTTCGAGTTAAGGTATCTCAAAATATAGAATTCCTGTGTGATGTACAGATAAGAAAAATTCCCTATCCTGCTCGAAAACTACAATGACATTTTCTTAGTATCTCCATCTTCTTGCAGAACTGACGCGGACGTCATCGCACTTTCTTTGAACGGGCGTTTGGGGTCTTTTATTACTGCAACAATTGAGAATTATTTTTTTTTATTTTCTCTGCATAAACTTGGATTAGATTATTACATAAAAAACCCTTTTAGAACACATAAATTATTTATATCAAATTAATTTTTAAAACATATCAATTTAAATTGATACATTTGCTCTAATTTTAATATTTTTTCAAAAAAACATATTTAAATATTATTTTACAACATTTTTCATTATTTTTAGTAAATGTACTTATGCATATACAATTTACAACGATATTAATTAAATTTATTTTATGCGAGTTTTCATTCATTAATTAAAGGCAGAGTTTTAGAAATAATGTCAGAAATAATAAGTGGGGAATCAATCTTGAAAAATTGATATATGCAGTATTTTAGATTACAAGTTCGAATCCTCTTGAATATTTGTTGTTAGATCAGGTAATTTGTTGCTTTTGGTCTGTAATTTTGCAAAATATCGATAGTAACTCTCAATAAAATGTGATAATTATTTATTTTTATTATTGAAAATGAATTCATCTTCGTAAACTGCAAATGTAAAATGTGAGGCTTTTAGAAATACTGTATTCAACAATTTATTAAGAAAAGTCTTGCATCTCTGAAAGGCAAAACTTATTAATATCAGTAGCAGTTATTAAAAATAATAATCGATTAATACCATTGCATGCATTATATACATATATACACATATAATGACGTATATAAAATACAAATACTTTAAAGAACAAATAAAATTATATGTAAACCTTGCGAAATTCCACTAAGAGAAACATAATTTCAGTTTTAGAAACAACACTTTATGTTAACAAAAATATAAGTATTATTTTGCAGACATTCGTATACATATGTATTAAAGAAAATAATCATATTCCAACCTTTTCATAAAATTAGACTAAGTGCTTTAACTTTACCTTTTATCATCCGATAAATCGTCTCTGACCTATAAAATAAAATAAAGCTTGAATTATTAAATTACCATTTCAGACAAAAATCCTGTTATATATAAATTTATTTCACAATTAACAAAAAAATGGCAATTTGGAAATAGATGAATAACAGCAATTCGAAACAACTATGTTTGGAAGTCATCCGATAGTCATACAAAAAATACTGTACTTTAAAGCTACAAATTAACAGCAAATATAAAATATGCGTTTAGTCACTTCTTTTATTTGTATTAATTGTACACAGTACCCAAGCGCCAACTTTACTTGTAATAAAGATGAATGCTTATGCGCGGGGCCACGGTGGCCAGGTGGTACGGTCTCGGCCTTGGAACTGGAGGGTTTCGGGTTTAGGACTCGATTCCACCTAAGAAGAATCGTGTATGACCGTCAGGTGCACGTTAAATCCATCCGGGCCAAACTTGCCTCCAGCTCAGTCGCAAGACTTTTTATAGTTCCCGAGACACGGCAAAGAAGGTTCTCGAACAGTCAAGCATACCTCAGTAGCTATTGGCTCTGTCGCCGAAATTCTGGAAAATTCCAGTTTTATCTATTTTGTCGCCAAATTTGTCGCCAGTCCTGGGATCACTGATTCGGTATTCGATCAGTACCCAATAGAACTTATCGTAAAACGATCTTTCCATTGATTGAACTAACCGTGCTGGAAAGTAACATTACAGATTTATAGCAATATAGTATCTAGTCTTAAAATATAGTGTAAGAATAAATAAATGATTGGATATTAAACATTTACTTTTACAAACCTAAAATACATATTATAATCAGTGAAACATTAAAAAGCAATAAATTTTTTTATTTATTTTACAATTGTTCAATTCCATTGAACATTCGTAACAAGATTAACATCACAAACGTAATCAAATTCCTTCTCATTTTGAAGTTTTACATCAATCAATTTTAATGCAACATTAATGCCTTCTTTAAGCTTGCAGACTGTTTCTGGTAATGGATTTATTTTAGTTTAGTTATATTAACGTCCCATATTAAGGCAACACCAGGGATATTTTGGGACGGACCTCGTAATTTTGAATTGAGGTTAGATGACGAGGATGACACCTGAGATGGCACCTCTCCCCCATCTCCACACTAGCCGAAGGACGTTTGTACACCAGACCCGCTTACACGACGGTTTTTCAGTGGAATCGAGTCTCGAACCTGAAACCCTCCGGTTCCGAAGTCAAGACTTACCATCAGGTCACCGCGGCCACTTTTGGTAATGGAGGATTATAAACACTCTTCGTGTTATACTATAAAAAGAAACATTAAACACGATTCCTGATCCTGGTGGTCTAGTGAAGAAGAATTAATGTTACCTGCAACTCTAATACAGGCGTCCTGGCTAAGGAGTAGTGCGTCTTCCCCGTGACCTGGGCGAATTCTGGTTCGAATCCTGGTTCAGGCATGGTTTTTCTCTTTTCTGTGTTCTATCTCTGAAGTGTGTGAAAAAGTCTCCCCCCCCCCGATTGTGCGTGCGAGTGTCATTTTCATATGAATTAGAAGTCAGACTTCGGCCCTCGGGTGCTCAGGGACATTTATCCTCAGAAGCTACTGCAGAACCTCAGCTTAAATCACTGATTTCGTCAGCGGGTTTTTCTATGGCAAGTGCCATAAGTAATAACAAGTCTAATACAGCCTTATTTAAACTCTCCATTTAGTTTGACCACATTAGGTTGGAAGTGAAAATTTGCAAAATTCTGTCATTCATTTATGTTAAATTTGTACATGAACTTTTCGCTTATTTCAGTTCAGTGTTGTCAATGTCCCAAGATAAATAAGGGTGGACTATCAGCATATTTAGCATTTGAATTTGCAAATGAATGAAAAGTCTGTAAAATCAATCCTTTCTCTGTTGTGACTTATGGCACTTTACAAGCCCGCTGGCAGTTATCTATAGCGATTTAAGCCGAATGTGCGTCTCTTGTTTTTTATTAGCGCCAACTAGGGCCAAGAGTACTACTTAACTATTTAATGCGTCACATTCGCTTGCACAACCCCTTTTTATAAGGGGGGGGGGCACATTCATGCACCTCACAGATAGAACACACGGTAAAGAGCAACCATGCCCGAATCAGGACACCCAGACCATAGGGAAGACGAGCTACCCCTAAGCCAGGAAGGCGACAGTCCTTTCTCTTGAAGTAAGATATACATAAGGGGAAATATTTTGAACGACAATTTTCAAGAACTCAAGAACAACTCAAGAACGCAAGACAACTCAAGAACGACAATTTTACGAATTTTACATTAGAAATTCTGTATCTACATGCTTAGAAGATTTTGCTTCGTCTATTATGTTATGATAGTAATATGATCTCACTTTTCTGGACAGAGTTGACTTACTCTACAGGTATGTGCAACGTAAAAGGAGAAGAATATGTAGAACATTTGTAACTATTTCCAAAAGAAACTAAAATGTAGTGCTTTCTATGACTTTATATTTATGACGACTTTCTATTAATTATTAAATGATATATGAGTTTAAATCTTATGATTATTATGTGATTACCCTGTTTATGAAAAGATAAATAGTTATTAAAATAAAAAATTAAGGAACTTACCCATATATCGTCAAAATTATTTTCAGTTATTGTGTAGCTGTATTTTAATTTCCTGAAAAAATATAAAGTTTCTGAGTGACAACACAATCTTCGGTTTTTATTCAAAATATTAAAAACCAATGAATCACTCGACCAAATATTGCAGACAATTATAAAATTCATAAAAATTTAATATAAGTTTATTGAAGAACAAAAATCCTATTAACCGCAATTATCTTTGATTTGATGAAAAATATAAAATAGTAATTTATGTAGTCAAATATGTTATATATTACACTAGTCCAAGATGGAATCTCTGGTTAACTTTTTAATAGCCAGTTAAAAATCTCAAACATTACTTAAAAATTCTACGTTGATATAAAAATTAAGATTCGATTATATTGTTCATCAAGTGACACAAGTGACATCATCAAATTACATAGATTGAAAAGATTAAAATTTATTTTGCTACCATACTTAAAGTTGTTCTCCAAATAAATGAGAAGTTTAAAAATGAATTCTGTCCAATCAGAAGGCCCGAAAACCCCAGCTGGTCGAATGCAACGACGAATTAAGTATTAGGGAGATGTGTTAAGTTGCACACAATACTGCTGTAATCCAGTTAGCTAGATGTCATATGCACAGATATATAGTAAAAAGATGGCCCCTGAATGTCAATACCAGCTGGAAGCAAATCTCTTCATTCAAAACATACACGGTTTTCTGAATTGAAACTGATAGCCTGTTGCGATAAGACCAAACCATAATGCTATTAATTGTTGTCTGCAAATATTTTTCATGAACTGCATATCTTTAGAAACGCAATAAATTTTGCATATCCTCCATATAGAGAGTTTCATTTAGATTCGGCCCGTACCCAACATAAAAGAAAATCTCGACCAATCAAGAAGGATTATCGTATACAATTGATAAATTTTTATTCATCTATACTTATAATAAAGCTCAATGTGTGGGTGTGTGTGTTGGCGCTCTACAGGCCAGGTCATTTGACATACAGCTATCAAATTTGGTACATGTATGCCTTAGAGGTCGGGAATGTGCACCTGGGGTCCCTTTTTTTGAAATTTTAATTAGAAATTTAATTTTAATTAAAAACTAACTTTCCCTCCAAAAACATCTTCCATTTTCCCCACCGCCAAATGAGTAAGACTTCAATTTTTTTTTCTCCCAACAGTCATGAGGCTAGGCTTAAGATTTTTCGGCTGATTATTTCAAACGATTCTGTTTATTTTCTTAATGTTTTATGCATTTAAAATTAAACATTGTTAATTAATCCATGTTTCAGATTCATTCTGAAGTACTTTTGAATTAAAATAACACAAAATAAAGGAAATTAAAAATGTATAATCTGCATAGCGTTACCCCAACTGGCGTAGAAAAATTCACGCATTTGAGTTATCGGAGCTGGCGAAGAAAATTCACGCATGCGCATTCTGATTGTTGCCATGACAACTGTTATCAACGGATGATTTAAATTATTTTTAGATTAGTTGGATGCTTTTGTAAGTAAATTGTATTTATGTTAGTTATATATTTTTGTATATGCTTATAGTTTTAAGTACATCGTTTTTTAAGTAGATTTTTTTAACCTGTTTTCAATTATTTAAATTATTTTTAGGTTAGTTGCATGCTTTTGTAATTAAATTGTATTTATGTTAGTTATATATTTTTTTGTATATGCTTATAGTTTTAAGTACATCGTTTTTAAAGTAGTTTTTTAAACCTGTTTTCGACCGATTATTTTAAACGATTCATTTTATTTTCTGAGTGTTTGATGCATTTAAAATTAAACATTGTTAATTTATCAGTCTGCTCATGATGAATCTGAGAAAATTTTGTGGACAAATTCTTGAGATATTACATAACTTAAGAAAGATATTCTTTAGTGCCCATAAAGTTTAAACGCTCAGTGACTCTATTATCAGTAATCATATTATTAAAAAAAAATGCTTTGTTTCAGTAAAAAATATTATATTAATTGCAGTTTAGTCATTTCCATTTTAATTTTAAGCATAAATTCTACCGGAACTAACAGAAAATTAGAGAGATACATATTATGTTATAGCTGAAGGACTTTATATTATTATGAGTGAATTACATGACTATCAAAATTTGAAGCTTTAAAATATTTGATGAAGAAGCTATTAAAGTAGGAATTACATAAAATATTTAATTATTAAAATTTTAACGAGCATTAAGATAGGCGAACCGGCTGGTCGCCAAAGGCGGCTAGTTTTTTAAATAAATAAGATGGCACTCAAAACACATTTTTAGATATATTATCTTTTTGGGAATGCATATTGCTGTAAATATTTGATGAACGTATTTTAACCCGGAACTAAAAAGTTAAGATGAAAATGGACAAATTTCTATTAGAGTGGGAAGTACGAATGTATTTTACAATATCAAATCTCCAGATTCTATATTAGGTATTTTTTAAATCAAAACAGACGGAATCTTGATTGTTTCGCATTAAGATATTTTAATATTAGTTTCCAGTGCAACAAATCTGTCAGTAGAAGAATGTAGTCATCTATACTTATAATAAAGCTCAATGTGTGTGTGTGTGTGTGTGTGTGTGTGTGTGTGTGTGTGTGTGTTGGCGCTCTACAGTCCAGGCCATTTGACATACAGCTACCAAATTTGGTACATGTATACCTTAGAGGTCGGGAATGTGCACCTGGAGTCCCTTTTTTTGAAATTTTAATTATTAATTAAAAACTAACTTTCCCGCCAAAAAAATCTTCCATTTTCCCCATCGCCAAATGAGTAAGGCTTCAGTTTTTTTTTTCTCCCAACAGTAATGAGGCTAGGGTTTTATATTTTTAGGCGGATTATTTCAACCGATTCTGTTTATTTTCTTAATGTTTTATGCATTTAAAATTAAGCAATGTTAATGAATCGATCTTTCAGATTCATTCTGAAGTACTTTTGAATTAAAATAACACAGAATAAAGGAAATTAAAAATGTATAATCTGCATAGTTTTACCCCAACTGGCGTAGAAAAATGCATGCATTTGCCTTACCGTAAGTGGTGAAGAAAATTAACGCATGCGCATTATGTTCTGATTGTTGCCATGGCAACCATTATCAACGGACGATTTAAATTATTTTTAGGTTAGTTGCATGCTTTTGTAAGTAAATTGTATTTATGTTAGTTATATGTTTTTTGTATATGCTTATAGTTTTAAGGACATCGCTTTTTAAGTAGTTTTTTTTTAACCTGTTTTCAATGATTTAAATTATTTTTAGGTTAGTTGCATGCTTTTGTAAGTAAATTGTATTTATGTTAGTTATATATTTTTTGTATATGCTTATAGTTTTAAGGACATCGCTTTTTAAGTAGTTTTTTTTTAACCTGTTTTCAATGATTTAAATTATTTTTAGGTTAGTTGCATGATTTTGTAATTAAATTGTATTATGTGCAGATGTTCAATTATAGTGCATAATAAAGATTGCCAGCTTTGGCGCATTATCGCAACTTGGCGAAGAAGGGGGTTAAACTCCGGTCCAACCTATTTAATTAATAAAATTTAAACGTTCATTAAGATTGGCGAACCGGCTGGTCGCCAAAGGCGGCTAGTCATAAATAAATTTGAAATGGAGTTTATAAATTTATTTTCTTTTCTAAAGTAAGAAAAAGACATTTATTCTGTTCTTAAAAAGTGTACACATGCATCTTGTTCACCCACTATGGACATCGGGTGTTGAATATCCCTATTAATTATCCACATTTCAATTTAAATTTTTTTTTTTCATTTCTAATCTTTGTTTTTCTTTTTTTAAAGACTCTTTAGAACTATTTGGGAATTTGATCCCATTTATCAAACTATTTCCCTTCACTTCAGTTCATAATACATTTAAACATGCATGCACGGTTATAAATAATAATCCATATCGAATTCCATATCTTGATATATACCTGCATTCAGGTTTGCAACTGCGCTTGCAGAGTCCTAAGCTGTCGGTCTCTGTAAAGTTTACCGATTCTTCCCCTGAAATAAAAGTTTAAAAATTTTGATAATTATTACATAATTCATATTAAACACGAATATAATATTTAAAAATTATTTTGGTCAGGTTATATATACAGAAAATTAATAAAATAATCGCAACATGGGGAAAAAAAATTTAAATCATATTTTCGTAATCAATGGCGATATACATCGTTTGGTGATTTTAAATTAATATAATGGAACTAATTGTTTAGCATAATGGATTCTACTTACTTGGTCTAAATCCTTCAGTTAAGAATATCAGGATTCCGATTTAAGAAAAATTTGACTTCATCAACCCACAAAACATTTTATGGTCGATGATCGTTAATAATTTTCAATACAGTTCTATTACACAAAATTGGTTTTTTCCGATTTTTTTCTGGAAAATAAAATTCAATTTTTCCAGAAAACTATTACTATGATTGATAATATTTTTCCGATAACTTTAGTTTTACAGCCATTTTAGGGTGAAATTTAATAATATTATAATTTAAAATGTTTATTTTTGTCATATTGGTTTTAAAAAAATATTACGTTTGTTAGGGTTTATTTTCTTTTTAAAATAAATATAGTTTGGTGTTGTTAACTTCAAGATGAAAGTCTATAGATTTTGTAAGTAATTTTTTAGTGTTTGATTGAAGAATTTTTCCAGTGCAAAGGGGGACGCGGTGGCCCGGTGGCAAGGTCTTGGCTTCGGAACCGAAGGGTTTCAGGTTCGTGACCCGATTTCACCGAAGAACCGTCGTGTAAGGGGGTCTGTTGCACGTTAAGTCCGTCCTGACCAAACGTCCTCCCGCTGGTGTGGTGTGGAGAGGGGGGTGCTACATCAGGTGTCGTCCTCGTCATCTGACCGCGGTTCAAAATGACGAGGTCCGTCCCAAAATAGTCCTATTGTTGCTTCAAACGGGACGTTAATATAACTAAACCAAACCATTTCCAGTACAAAGGGTTTATATTGCAAGTTTGCTCTGCCGAAATTAATTTGTAGACGCTAAACTCAAATAACAAATATATGGAGGGGTTTTGTCTCATTGAACTTCATTATGCTGAAACTGATACCAGAAGGAGAAAATTTATTCGTCTTTAAATTAGGGCCCAATTTCTAGCCAATCTAAAGAAAAAATCATGCCAAAAGTCCACCATTTAGAATGGCTTCGAAAATGGCAACAAATAGTTTTTATAATTGCAATAAAAATTTATCGAATACATTTCGTTAAAAATAGAACGAAACATTTAAAATTTAATAGCCCACATTAATTTTAAGAGTAGTCAAAAATGGTTTAGAATAATCAAACCATTGATAAGCGATTTAAAAACTAATTCCTTATCTGAAAATGTTGAATCTTAAGAATAACTGCGAGTAACCCTAGAGTTACGCTTATGACCTGAAATTTCATTTCATTTATTCTTTAATCTGTCACCAGACATACACTGAATCTTTTTCATCCTATCCTTCCACTTTTACTTAAGTTAATTTTAAGAATTTTAAAAGAAATTTTAAGAATTTATAAAATTTATCTCACGTTCCTTCCTATACCTTCATGGAGGACCCAGAAGATTAGCTACATTAGACCAGCAGAAATCAATGAAAATATGAATTTTTAGCATTAGGATTTGGGTCAAATTGAGCCCTCTGTGTGACAGCATTTGAGATTGACAGTATTGAATATGACAGTGTGCGCACGTGAGCAGCAGAGATTGAGAGATCTTCTCACAAGTGTTCCAGGTGATAGACAAGATAATAATAGCTTACATTCATAAGATATCAATGAAATTTTGAAAAACGGCCATGATAGAGAAAAACTTGGCCAACTGACTAATATTTTGACTAGCTGAATCGCATACTCGCCGTTTTGGCGACTTGGCATTGTTGGCATTTTTTTTCTTTTTTTGTAGACATGAGCACATTAAACCAGATTTTCAAATCGCTTGCTGCTACCTAGATCACGAGAATGCTTCAGGTCGCCTCAGAGTAGTTATCCAAATCTTTCATAGATAATGGAGATCTTGATTCAATTTAGGAATTCTGATATAGGTGATATACCAAAATCATTCCAAGAATCTCTTTCGCCACTTTAAATATTTGCAAAAACCAGGTGATTTAAAAAAATCCATATTTTTTCGGTGATTTCTTGCCAAAGGAGGTAATTCTGACAAATTGAATTGCAATCCTAAAAGGTTTTTATTACTAAATTCCTATAACCATATAATATAATGGATGTATGACTAGCAATTGGACGATTGGCATGATTTTATTACACTTGGCGAGAAACCAGATACTATTCTTAAGTATTATTCTACAGGAATAACTAATTTAAATGTCATTATTGTGAAATGAGTATGACTTTAAGCTAACAATCATCTGGAGTTGTTGTGTGTATTATCGAGAGTAAAGTTACGCCAAATAAAGAGTTTTCACCCTTTGTAAGTTTTACATTTCTGCATCTCTTCGCGCATCCTCTAGTTCATTCAACCGATGCTTATAACCATTCATTCATATGCTATTCTGGTAAGTTTTTACGCTTTATGCTTTCCCAAACAATGCTTTTGTTGAATATTTTATCATCCTGCTTAAAATAAAACTGAACTGGAATAAGCAAATGAGTCAGAAAAATATATGGAAGCGACCATTAAAAAAAATGCAAATAGATGTTTCTGTGGATTTTCAAAATTAATTCTCACATTATTAAGATCATATTAGTTTATACACATCAGAAAATTGGAATTTGTCTGAGTAACTTAAGATAAGATGAGTAATTCCCTACCCCTCCCAAACTTAGCAATGACAGTCCGTATTTTTAAAAAGTTGATAGGCAAGAGAAGACTCAGATTAGCTGAAGATTATTAGACTGATGTATATCAGATGTATTTTTAGAATAGAAACTCGTGCTGTCCCCCAAACTGGTCTACACAAGTGTTCCTAAAGAACAAAGGTCCGGGCTCGGATATACAGTTAATCCCACTTGACGTAAAGGGGAGGGGGTCAGAATAGAAATCTCAAAGTGATACCCAGGAGTTCTCGGTTGCCAGCCGTCGTTTTGTCTAATGTGCGTTTGAGTCTTTTTAGTATCAATAGACTTCAACCAATCTGAAATACCACACAACATTTGAAACTCAAAATGTTAATAAAAAGGCTTTCAGTTTCTCTTTCAATGATTCAAAATAATGACAGCCTTCTAAAAATGCATCTGATGTTGTAATAAAATAATGCAAATAAAGGCTCGATAAAATCCATACATTTGGCAAGAATTTGATATATCTTAATAAACCAGACCTTCACATATTCAAAATTGAGATTAATAAACATTCATTTTTAATAATAAAGCAAGTGAAATAAATATTAAGAATGTTATTTTAAACTTACCATTACACAATTTTATCGGTTTTTCATACATTTTTATTCTGTAAATATATAAATGACATTCTTCAGGAAGTGTCCACTCACACCAATGCTGACACATCTGTAATACAATTCATAAGGTGAATTAATAATAATGACGACAATATCTTTTTAATTTCGGCATTTATATAGTATAAGAGAGTTGCCTCTTGGGATCGTGGTCCTGATTTGTTGTTTCTTCTCCACAAAGCATCGTAGTCCGTGCAGTTGGTATCATAAGGAAAAGGAAGTAAATGCTCTTCCTCCTAGAAGAGAATTTTTATCAGTAATTCGATTGAGAAAGATTAATAATTGCAGAGTATTTCAAAATCCATGAGACAAAGAGTGCAAGGATCAACAATAGATACCTATGTAGGAATCTATATGCTTAAATAACAAGTTTATTCTCAAGTGTGAATAAAGATGTAAAATAACATAGTTTTTTATTGATTGGAAATGATTCTTCATATAAATATTTACGATGTAATGTGTATCTTATAATTATAAACTGGTTAGGCAGGCATCCTGTTCAAGGGGTAGCGCGTTTTCCCCGTGATCTGTTCGTCATGGTTCGGGCATGGTTGTTCTTTACCCTGTGTTATATCTGTGAGGTGTGTGAAAGAGCCCCCCCCCCTCTGAATAGGGGATTTTCAGTTAGTAATCTCATTTACCTGTAAGTTCAACCCATAGTCACCATTTGTTTAAGCATTCCTGCCCCCTCCATTTAGTTATTTTTTCACCAAAAATTGAATACAGTCGTGTAGGATTTGACACCAATGGGATTCTCTCTGGAGATCCCTTGATGGTTTATCAGCTCTTTATTTCATTTAAAATTTCTTTTTCTTTTTTTTTCTGTCTTTCATCTTGTGCTCATCCAACTGGTTATTTAACTTAGTGTTATAGGCATCGGGGCACAGGATGGCGTTATGTTATATAAAAAGGGATTGTGTAAGCGAGTGTGTGAGTGTCATCTTCATATGAGCTAAAAGTCAGACTTCTGCCTTTGGGCGCTCAGGGGACTTTATCCTCAGAAGCTACTGCATCCAGCTTTCCTCTATCTCTTAGGACTTGGTTTGAATTGGTGCTCAATTCAAGGGGAATAAGCAACTTCATAAATTGATTACGAATATTCTAGAGAAGAAATATACAGTAGGAAATATAGGAAACACAATTACTTCTTACAAAATTGCTTGTAATCAATTAATCAGTGAAAAAAATATTGGCAAGAACAAATAAATTTCTCGAAATTACCATCTTCCAAAACAAAAATAAACATTTTTCAAGATCTTCTGTAGCTTTGATAACATACAGATTGCACATTCATCTGTATGTAAAGAGTATTGTTGAACTCGATTGACAAATTCTTAATCACTGCTTCGATGACCAGACATTAAAAGGATGAAAAATTACCATAGTGTATTAGGCTACAAACCACCTTTAGCGAGAAAGAAATCGCAAAAATAATTATGAAGTCTGTGACGTCCAGTATAACAAAGAGAGCAAATAATAAATAAAAAAAAACATATAATTCAGTAAAGCAGGATTACATTACAGAAAATTCATTATAATTCAATGTCAGAAAGGGGAATACGAGAAATCTTAATAGAAGTTGGTCAAAATTGAGGTCACAGATGTTAATTGAACACCCGATGGTGATGAACTAAGGTTTGCCGAGAATGTTCAAACATACCCGGAATGCTGACGATGGCTGACTGTCGATGACAAACTATGCTGTAAGGCCTTCTAGTGTATCCAATCAAGCAATATCAGGTGGACTTAGAAAAAGGGAACCAATGGATTGAGGGCCTGACAGAGAGAAAGTTAAGGAACAGCTCCGCCCATTTCCAGGAAGATATAGCGTAGTTAAGCACTACAAAGAAAACTTTTGTAGTTGTGTCAATCAGCCATGACCCCATTTTAGGCTCATAGTGGCCTCTGCGGAAAATTCAAGAGGACAGGCATCAAGAAAATGAGATGCTTTGGGCCATTGGGACATTCGGGCAAAAGATGGTACCAACAGATGACATCTGAGGATCTCTGCTAAACTGTTGACATTGAACCTATGTCGCACTTTTCACAAAACTATGAGATGAAGATTTGGGACCCTCTCTCTCAAGCTTTCTCTCATAAAACAGACTTCATCTGAGAATAAAACAGTGGCCAGAATCTGGAAATCATTTTGTGTGGGATCTAGCATCCAGGTACGAGCTCTATTCGAAGAGAATAATCGACCTCGGTTAGGAATTGGATCTTCTGCACTTGAAAAAGGTGAATGCTTTTCAGCATGTAAAACTTTTCACATTTCATACCCAATTCAATTAAAATCGATCGTCTATTTAAAGTACTTGATTTTATGTTTCAGGTAGGCTTAAACTGTATTCTTGCCGCTCACTAAGCCTCATTATTTGCAATGATCGAACATGGTACATGATCAGAGATAAGTGACCACTGCTATCTGCTGAAGCGCAGATCAGTTGCATACCTGCATATTCTTCCTTCGTGTCATCCGACTTGTTGTTTCCGAATGACGCTCAGTGCCCACGAATTCTGCGATACCCATTAATTTTATTTCACCTCAAATGAATGGGAAATTTATTTTTCTTGTAAACCGCAGCGTTTCTAATTCACACGTTTGTATGGCCACTCTACTTTGGTTTAAGATAATCACTCACTAAATGTAGTATCGAATCTATGTTCTGTCCTTCGGAAATTTTTCATCCTCTTCGTGCCTACTAATTTCCAAAATTGTAAAAACTGTTTCAGAAAAACGCGCGTAAGATTTGACTGCAATTTTGTTGGGCCGAGGTGGCCTGGTGGCAAGATCTTAGTTTCGAAACCGGAAGGTTTCGAGCTCGAGACCCGATTCCACCGAAGAACAGTCATGTAAGCGGGTCTGGTGCACGTTAAATCCGTCGAGGTGAAACATTCTCCCGCTAGTGTGGTGTGGAAGTTTGGAGGGGAATGCCAAATCAGGTGTTGTCCTCGTCATCTGAGCACGATTCAAAATTATGAGGTCAGTCCCAATATAGCCTTAGTGTTGCTTTAAAAACGGTACATAGCTTACATAACATTGTTAATTAATATACCTGCTCAAGATAAATCTGAAAAAATTTTGTTGACAAATTATTGAGATATTACATAAATTAAGAAAGATATTTTTTAGTGCACATAAGGTTTAAATGCTCAGTGACTCTGTTTTCAGTAATCATATTACAAAAAAATGCTTTGTTTCAGTAAAACATATTATTACATTAATTGCAGATTAATCATTTCCACTTTAATTTAAAGCATAAATTCTACGGGAGCTAACAGAAAATGAGAGAGATACATATCACGTTATGACTCAAGGCCTTTATAATATTATGAGTGAATTATATGACTATCAAAATTTGAAGTTTTAAAATATTTTGCTGAAGAATCTATTAAAGTAGGAATTGCGAAAAATGTTTACTTATTAAAATTTAAACGAACATTAAGAATGGCGAACCAGCTGGTCGCCAAAGGCGGCTAGTATATAATAAGGAAACAATTCGCTTTTTGCCGTTGGAATATTAAATTTACATACATGTGGAACGTGATTGGCAAACTTTAATGTTAATTCATTGCTATTCTAATTAGCGTTGAATATTCTAAAATATTTTAAGAGCTGGAATATTCGAATTCGAGATATGTACGATGTAAATCAGGGGTGGGCATTAAGTTTATTGCAATCTGCTTTTGTACCTCCAAGACATTTTGGAGTGACCGTCTTTTCTAAGACCTGAGACTCGCATACTAAAAGAAAGATATTTATAGAACACCGATATAAAATAAATTGTATTTTTTCTTCATCTTGTGAAGAAAACAGAGTTGTTCTCCTTCAAAAGGACTTAATTTTATAAGCACATAGTTCAGAACCTAAAAATAACTTTTGGAATTTAATGGACAAAGTACCCTTATTTAAGGTGTATGTACACACTTAAAACTTCGAAAATCATTCAAAATATCAAATTTTTTTTTATTACTTACTCTGGTCCTTTAGCTTTCAAACAACACCAAGATGTTGTTAATATTCGAAATATTTCTCGAGTTATAATTAATTTTCTTGAGGTGCTTTCATTAAAAACTCTAGTTACGGTGTTTTTAAAACTCATTTTATGAAGAATGATATTTTTCCACTATGTTGCTTCATTCAAACAATCATAACTCAACAAGAAATGAACCAAATACAGGTATTTATATATCAAAATAATCTGTATGAAATAGCGGATGTTTTATGTCTCCATCAAAGTTATATTTATAGAAATAAATTTTTAATAGCTCTTTAAAAGTTAAAATGACAGAAAAAATCTCGCTTTTTCTATTTATCGTTGATGAAAACATTGTTTAAAAAAAAACTATATATTTTTATAACTTGATTGAGGCAGACAACATGAAGATTAATATTAGGCTACAATTGTGTGTCGGTACAAATTAGAATTTAAGATATCATGTTTCAAAAAATAGGCTAATTAACTCATTAAATATTATTTAATTAAATAATAATGAGTGTAATATGGATTTCTCTCACTGAAATGAGTATAAACATATATTAATGACCTACTGTGAAAAAACTGGATTTTTAAAGTTAAAATTTAAAAAAAAAAATCTTCTAGTGTGTACGTATACCTTAAAAAAATGCTGCATACCATTCAACATCGTTTTTTGGGTCTACCTGTCTGTGTGAATCCGCATTTTAAACGATGATTATAATTAAGACATATCGTTTCGCAGATGATTACTTAGAATCCAGTGTAAGATTAGCAGTTAGCGATTATATACAGAGATATTCAAAATTGGAAGGTAGTATGGAGTTTAAGTCTTCTACTAACTATAACTGCGAGAACTAACTCTAGATGAAAATATTTTTATTGCATTTCGAATTGTTTGATATCAAATATATCATTTTATATTATTATATTTGTGGCTATTATTATTATTATGTTTGTAGTTACGGAGGTAAGTACATATTCCGTATTTATTATTAAGTTACAATAAATACAGGGTGTTTATAAAGTCCTGGACCCATTTTGATGTTTAATAACTCATAAAATAATAAAGATAGATTTAAATTAACAACATAAATGGTTAAATAGACTCAAAAAGTTTCATGACCCTTGTCAATGAACTTCCACATGTGCCCACTTCGTCGCACGGAGAATATCAAGTCGATAGTCAATTTCACGCCAGGTAGAGACAAGCATGTCGGCATCCACAGAGCCATTTGCGCACATTATGGCGATTAACAATGCCAGAAACATGAAAGGATGCTTCATCGGAGAACATTATGCTCTTCAGAAAATCAGCAGCATCTTCTATCCTTCTTAGCATATCTGTTTCTAAGGCCATCCTCCTAGGCCTATCGTTCGGTTCCAAAACTTGAACAATTTGAACTTTGTATGCATGCAGTCTTAATTTTTTCTTAATAACCTTGTACACCGTCGAAATTGGCATATCCAATTCTGTTGCCGCTGATCTCACAGATATTCTAGGATTGTGTAAAAATGTCTCTCTGACACGCTCAACATCAAAATCACTTGTGCAAGGACGTCTGGAACGTTTCTTATCTTCGATACTTCCAATTTCTACAAAATTCTTTTTCCACCGCAAGATGCTGTTTTTGGATGGAGGATCTTTTTGGTAAATTCTTCTGAAATTTCTCTGTGCTTGCACTATCGATTTCATTTCTATGAACCACCATAAAATCTGTGCTTTCTCTTGTGGTGTATGCATTCTCCTTAATATCCGCTCAAATAAAACATCATATACAAAAGTACTACATAGAACAAACACATCAAAAGTAAACATAACATTGCAATAGTTGCCAAAAACAAAAGAGAGAAAAATGCCATTAATAAGCAGACAATATTTAGAAAAGTACAGATATTTAGACTGGAAAATGAAATTATCTGAAATTAACCACACGCGCAGACGATATTTACAAAAGTAAAAATATTCAAACCTGAAAAGGAAAATATATGAGTTATTCCATCAATAAATGCCATAAGTTTGTTTATATCTTTATTATTTTATGAGTTATTAAACATCAAAATGGGTCCGGGACTTTATAAACACCCTGTATTGTAGACCTTTTTATTCAGCTCACCACACCTGCCCCATTGGAAGGATCGCAACACCTTGAAAAAAATTAAAAATAGCCCATAATCTAGAAATCTCTGTCCATCCCTGATTAAAATTTCTATGTATTTGGTTTTTGATTGCATATACAATTGATAAATGCTATTGAATTGGCGGAAATAGCAGCTAGTAAGTGACAATTTGCTTCCATTATTGCCAATACTTTTTGCGAGTGTTTGTCCTTTTACACAATATATTCGGAAATAATTTTACGCCATGCATTTGACAAGTATTATGCGAGCATTAACTGAATATATAAATCTTAAAAAAAATTATAATAACGTATTGAAACTTCAAAAATCCATTAATATATATTTACCAAACGCAAATTAATGATGTAGTCATGTCCTTGTTTTAAAGGTATCCCTTCCCATAACGGATGAACTGGAACGAATGGAGAATGGATGGCAAGGGCAATTTGTGGAATTTTCCAAGGATAAATAGTTTCGCTTTTGTTCACTTCTATTTTGAAAACGTGAATGGATTCTCCTGGAAATTTCACATCTATAAAAAATGCACGCAGAAAGAATAAGCAATGTCTGTAAGTGTATAAAATAATACTAATACTAATTAACTCTAAAGGATTAATTTATTCTGTTATAAAATAATTAGGAATTAGTTAATAAATAAATAGAGAAAGTGTTTACTTGTTATTTCGTTTCTCTAATATTTCTGAGAAATCTTAAGTGATATTCTCTAGATAAGTTAGTATTGTTATCGAAATCGCCCTGTGGGTGAATGGTCTGAAAATCTCCAGTTCGAAATCTTTGACGATTGCAACAAACGTTTTATAAGATAAAGTTTAAAAAAAATTATGTTTAATACTTATAAAATAAGACTGCCAATCAAATTGTTGAAATTATCTTAATTTATTGCTTAAAATTTATTATTCTATAAATCCATGGTTAAAAATACAGTTTTTTCTAAAACATAACTATCAAATTTACTATTTAAGATCACGTTCTCGTATTAATGATAGAAAGAGAAGACATTACAACCATCAAAAAATTTTGACTCGAGGAATCTCATACTCCAAGCCATCCTAAACCCGAAAAAATCAATATTTGTCAGTCTGTCTGCTTTATTAAGTATAGATAACTCAAAATTTAAACTTAGGGGAAAGAAGTGTGGTGCGTGACACACCAAATGGATGGCATCCATCAAAATTTGTGCGAAATGCATTCACAGGTTGCATGTCTGTCTGACAGTAAATGAACACGATAAATACAAAATGCAAGGAACTGGATCCTTAACATTTGGTGAGAGTTAATGTATATTGATACACGTTTGTTGATATGCACTTTCGCATGCCTGTAAATACGATTATTCAAAAACGCAAGGACGTAGATAAAGGAAATTTCGTATATGAGTTTATCCAAAATTCGTAATTTTCTTTCAAATTTTGGTTTCGATCAATCAAAAATCTTCTAAGATGCTTACCGAGTTTTTATTTACAATAATATGAGGCACGAAATTCTCATGTGTGGGATTCTGATCTTTCCAAATTCCAGCTTTCCTAACGTTCTGAAATTTGCTCCATGTCCACAATTTGAGCTGGAAAGATTGAATATCACCTATATTGTGCATAAATCATGAAAATATTGACGAAAGTCTTTTTGAACTTTCAGCAAGGACTCCTTAGATTTTTCGGATTTTGAGCAATTACTTCATAGACATTTCGAACTTTGAGCAAGGGCATCTTAAAATTTTTGGATATTGAGCATGGGCTTCCTAAACTTTTTGGACTATAAACAGAGACTTCGTAGACTTTTTAGATTTTTAGCAAAGACTTCACAGACTTTTTGAACTTTAAAAAAGAACTTCCTAGATTTTTTGGGACTTTTAGCGAGGATTTCTTAGATTTTCAGGACTTTGAGTAAAGACATGCTAGAATATTTGGACTTTGACCAAGGACTTCATAGACTTTTTGGACTATGAGGAAGGATTTCCTAGACATTTTGGATTTTGAATAGAGACTTCATAAACTTTTTAGACTTTGGGCAAGGATTTCCAAGACTTCTTAGACTTTGAGCAAGGACTTCCTCGATTTTTTTGACAAGGAACTATGACTTTCTAGACTTTTTAAACTATGATCAAGGACTTCTTAGACATTTTAGACTTTAAGCCAGGGCATCCAAAAATTGTTGGACGTTGAGCAAAGACTTCATACAATTTTTTGAACTTAGAGCAATGATTTCCTAACATTTTTTGACTTTCAGCAAATACTTCCGAGAATTTTAGGACTTTGAGAAAGTATTTTCCTAAATCCCTTTAAAAAGAACACTTTATTCCCAATCATTTTTTTCAATTTGAAAGCTTAGTTATGAATATGTATCATTTTTAATGATACATGAATAGTGTGAAGAATTTAATACTTATTTTCATACATAGTTTAGAAAAATTAGATAAAATAAATACATACTTTAATTAAAAAAATAAATACATAAATTTAAAAAATTACATACTTAAAATCTCACTTTGTGGCTCCAATGAACTATTAAGAAGCAGATTTACAGCATAGCAGGTGACGTATACTTCTCTGCGCGTGTCAAAAACATATATGGCTTTGAAATCACTAAATGAGATTATAAAAAAATGGATATACTTTAGAAATCTATTATTTTAACAAAATTAATGAAATTTTTAATGAATAATAATTCTTGGGGTATAAAGTTATTCATTATGCGCAAAATTTTAAATTTAAAACTATAAACAATGAAGATATAAATTTTGGCTTCCATTTAAATTCCTCAAAAAGGAGTTGCACTCAATAAATGATTATTTAGAATTAAACTACAGGATTGGATTGCGATTTTCATCACTAGATGTTAATAACAGTCCTAAAGATATTCCTACTAGATTATATCAAATCAATTATATTGATATAAAAATGTTAAGCAGAATACTAAGCAATATTTTTACTGCCAGAAGCTAGTTATAAGGGTCAGCCATCCCAAACAATCCACTGAAACACGCGCAAAGATATCGATACAGGGAAATGGAAAGTTAGTCTATTTCATTCAAAGTGAAATGCTATTAACCCTTTTCAATTGGATGTCTCATCTGAGGTGCCATTTAAGACTGTGAATGAATTTGAGTTACATTTTTTTTATTGTTAAAAATAATTACAAAGATAAGGAAGTGTAGTTTAAATTTTTCACGGAAATTCTTCTTTAAAACATTATAGAATTTTATTTTTCACAACAATAAACAAATACCTGTGTAAGGTGATTAATTATGCACCGAATTATTTTTCAATGTACAAAGGATTGTTTTTAACAGAAAAGGTTGAATCATTTGATTATGGACAATGGAGCGATGGGAAAACATATTTATGTCAATAATAAAGTAAAGAAGCTTTAGTTTAATTTAAAAAATCGCTTTTTTCTTAATTTTATGAAACTTTTTGCCCTTTCACTGATTATACAAGAAAAAATATGAAATAAAAATAATTTTGGTTCGATGGATAGATTATTTTTTGAAAAATTCGAATTGAACAGAAACAAAACCTTGTACCAAAAACAATCATAATTTTTTTCCCTCTGTAGAAGTTCTTATTATAAAATCAATGAACAGCATTTTAAAATGTTTTCTAAACACTTATTATTCAGAAAAAACGAATGGACATTGAATTTGAAGATGATATTTTGAACTAATTTCACTGCTCAAAATAATTAAGGGATAATACGATGTTGAAAGTTATTTCGGTTCTGAAACGAGGGAGATAATTTTATTACCTTTGAAAGAGAAGACACTTAAGGGAAGGAATTTTCTGAGGGACTTGAATCCAAACGATCTCAGGAATGAGAGTTAATTAAACGCGACTTTAAATTAATAAATTGAAAAAACGAAGTTAAGTAAATCCAATAAAAATATCTTATACACATTAAATGTATTAAATGAAAAATGTATAAAGTATGTCTTGGATAAAATTTAAGGAAAATGCAGTGAATATAAAACACATTCTTCTACTAGTAGAAGAAATCTGAAACTTTTAAGATATTAAAGTTTTATAAAGCACTAATTGAAACTTTCGTTGATTTCCATTTTACTGATTTTTTTTCGTCGATATGGTAAATATTTTTGACCCTTGATCAATTATACAATTTCTTGAATAGTTACTTCAACTCTTATATCATGCGAGTCATTATCACACTTCTCCGATATGGTAAATATTTTTGACCCCTGATAAATTATACAATTTCTTGAATAGTTACATCAATTCGTATATCATGCGAGTCATTATCACACTTCTCCGATATGGTAAATATGTTTGATCCTTGATCAATTATACAATTTCTTGAATAGTTACTTCAACTCTTATTCATGCGAGTCATTATCACACTTCTCCGATATGGTAAATATGTTTGATCCTTGATCAATTATACAATTTCTTGAATAGTTACTTCAACTCTTATATCATGCGAGTCATTATCACACTTCTCCGATATGGTAAATATTTTTGACCCTTGATCAATTATGCAATTTCTTGAATAGTTACATCAACTCTTATATCATGCGAGTCAATATCACACTTCTCCGATATGGTAAATATTTTTGACCCTTGATCAATTATACAATTTCTTGAATAGTTACCTCAACTCTTATATCATGCGAGTCATTATCACACTTCTCCGATATGGTAAATATGTTTGACCCTTGATCAATTATGCAATTTCTTGAATAGTTACTTCAACTCTTATATCATGCGAGTCATTATCACACTTCTCTGATATGGTAAATATGTTTGATCCTTGATCAATTATACAATTTCTTGAATAGTTACCTCAACTCTTATATCATGCGAGTCATTATCACACTTCTCCGATATGGTAAATATGTTTGAACGTTGATCAATTATGCAATTTCTTGAATAGTTATTTCAACTCTTATATCATGCGAGTCATTATCACACTTCTCCGATATGGTAAATATGTTTGAACCTTGATCAATTATGCAATTTCTTGAATAGTTACTTCAACTCTTATATCATGCGAGTCATTATCACACTTCTCCGATATGGTAAATATGTTTGAACCTTGATCAATTATACAATTTCTTGAATAGTTACTTCAACTCTTATATCATGCGAGTCAATATCACACTTCTCCGATATGGTAAATATGTTTGATCCTTGATCAATTATACAATTTCTTGAATAGTTACTTCAACTCTTATATCATGCGAGTCATTATCACACTTCTCCGATATGGTAAATATGTTTGACCCTTGATCAATTATACAATTTCTTGAATAGTTACTTCAACTCTTATATCATGCGAGTCATTATCACACTTCTCCGATATGGTAAATATGTTTGAACCTTGATCAATTATACAATTTCTTGAATAGTTACCTCAACTCTTATATCATGCGAGTCAATATCACACTTCTCCGATATGGTAAATATGTTTGATCCTTGATCAATTATACAATTTCTTGAATAGTTACTTCAACTCTTATATCATGCGAGTCATTATCACACTTCTCCGATATGGTAAATATGTTTGAACCTTGATCAATTATGCAATTTCTTGAATAGTTACCTCAACTCTTATATCATGCGAGTCATTATCACACTTCTCCGATATGGTAAATATGTTTGATCCTTGATCAATTATACAATTTCTTGAATAGTTACTTGAACTCTTATATCATGCGAGTCATTATCACACTTCTCCGATATGGTAAATATTTTTGACCCTTGATCAATTATACGATTTCTTGAATAATTACATCAATCATGCGTATATCATGCGAGTCATATTCATACTTCTTCTATCTCACTCCGTCTTTAACTACTGTTCTCTATCAAAATAATTGGTGTTTTTGATTGGCTAAGTGGAAATACAGTGAGTCTCAAAAATGAGTATATACCTAAACGTGTTACGTATATTTTTTACCTCAAGACAAGCAAAATTTTCCTATAAGAAAATAGTGTTTTTACTGTTAAAATTATTTGTCTTCCTCTTCCAATGTGTAAAGAAAAGAATTACGAAATTGATTTTTTTTAACAAAACGATTAAATATGACACATGGGCAAAAAAATACCACAAAATTTTAGTATACATCTTTATTAATTTCCATAAAAGTAGCAGATTAATATTAAATAGTGTATCCTTTTGTCTCGATCATAGCTCACAATCTGTTAGACATGGATTTCATCAGTTTCTTTTTCGTTTCAACCGAAATTTTTGCCCACAATTCTCTTAAGACTTTCTTTAGATACTCTTTACTCGTCACATGATGTTCATGGACAAAATTTTCCAACTGAACCCATCAGTTTTCTATAACATTTAGGGCTGGAGATTGGTGAGGAGAATGTATCTGTTGACTGCAGCTGTACAAAAATACACCTGGACCATTTTCACCGTATATTTCGTGTCATTGTCTTGCTGGAAGACAAAGTTTGACTCAAAAACAGTCCTGACACAGTCTTGACAGTCCCACTTCGTCGGCACTTTTTTGTAAATTTTTCTTTAAGGTATTAAAATATACCTTTCTTTCTATAATGCCATCGATGAAAACAAATTCTTCAACTTCTCCCTACTGGGAGAAGCCCTAACTGGGCCCTACAGCCCCAAACACAGACCTCCATACTTAACCATCTTTACGGTATTCCTAGGACCTGATTCTTTCTCAACTTCCCTCCATGCCTTTATATCATCCGTTGCTTCCGTACAGATTGAATTTGTTTTTATTGAAGAACAGAAGAGTTTTCAGAATGATTCCGATTATAAAATATGATTTTTTGCAAAAGGAAAATCTTTGTTTTTAACTAATGGGGGTCTTTCTAATAACTAATGGGGGTCTTTCTTATTGGAGTAGGGCCATGAGACCTTTCGTTATGAAGACAACGCCTAACATTTTCAGTTGAAACGCTTCTTTGAAATTCTGAGAACATCGACGTTGCAAATTTTGAGGCATTTTACTTCGGATTTTTATTTATTGAACTTATAATCATCCATTTTGCAGTAGTGCTTAGCTTGTGGCCTCTTCCTAAAATATTGGCCAGAGTTCCAGATTTTCAATAATTCTGAATTATTTTTTGAACACAACCATAAATTTTTCCAATTAACGACGCAATTTATCGAAGAGATTTCCCATCTTTTGACCATTTTACGGCTAAACAAAGTTTCTTTTTAAAAATTTCCATCATAGAGCTCATTTTAAGAGATTTTAAAATTGAAAATCAATAATTACATTCATGAAAAAGTATTATTACGTTATATTTTTATGATCAATTATAATAATACTTGTTAAAATTTCTTTAAAAAGAAATGGTAAGAAAACCACAAATTCGTTAAGTGTATGCTGAATTTTGTGACATCATTTATCGGAAAAGTTCCATATCCATTATTTTTATGAATAAAAGGAAGAAAAAAACTAATATTTTTCTTCAAATAGCGGGAGAGACAGTGCAATAGTATCCACAATGGAAAATTCGATTATTTCGAAATAAAGTTTAGCTTATTATTCATAAAATATTTCAAACTTTCGAAGTTTGTACTGAATTTTGTGACATCATTTATCGGAAAAGTTCCATATCCATTACTTTTATGAATAAAAGGAAGGAAGAAAATAATTTTTTTCTTCACATAGTGGGAGAGACTGTTCAACAGTATCGATAATGGAAAATTCGATTATTTCGAAGTGAAGTTCAGCTTATTATACATAAAGTATTTCAAAATTTCGAAGTGTATACTGAATTTTGTGACATCATTTATCGGCAGAGTTCCATATCCATTACTAACGGCATTATCCACATCCATAAAAGGAAGAAAGAAACTAATTGTTTTCTTCACATAGCGGGAGAGACATTGCAATAGTGTCGACATTGGAAAATTCGCTTATTTCGAAGTAAAGTTTAGCTTATTATTCATAAAATATTTCAGACTTTCGAAGTTTGTACTGAATTTTGTGACATCATTTATCGGAAAAGTTCCATATCCATTACTTTTATGAATAAAAGGAAGGAAGAAAATAATTTTTTTCTTCACATAGTGGGAGAGACTGTTCAACAGTATCGATAATGGAAAATTCGATTATTTCGAAGTGAAGTTCAGCTTATTATACATAAAGTATTTCAAAATTTCGAAGTGTATACTGAATTTTGTGACATCATTTATCGGAAAAGTTCCATATCCATTACTTTTATGAATAAAAGGAAGGAAGAAAATAATTTTTTTCTTCACATAGTGGGAGAGACTGTTCAACAGTATCGATAATGGAAAATTCGATTATTTCGAAGTGAAGTTCAGCTTATTATACATAAAGTATTTCAAAATTTCGAAGTGTATACTGAATTTTGTGACATCATTTATCGGCAGAGTTCCATATCCATTACTAACGGCATTATCCACATCCATAAAAGGAAGAAAGAAACTAATTTTTTTCTTCACATAGCGGGAGAGACATTGCAATAGTGTCGACATTGGAAAATTCGCTTATTTCGAAGTAAAGTTTAGCTTATTATTCATAAAATATTTCAAACTTTCGAAGTTTGTACTGAATTTTGTGACATCATTTATCGGAAAAGTTCCATATCCATTACTTTTATGAATAAAAGGAAGGAAGAAAATAATTTTTTTCTTCACATAGTGGGAGAGACTGTTCAACAGTATCGATAATGGAAAATTCGATTATTTCGAAGTGAAGTTCAGCTTATTATACATAAAGTATTTCAAAATTTCGAAGTGTATACTGAATTTTGTGACATCATTTATCGGAAAAGTTCCATATCCATTACTTTTATGAATAAAAGGAAGGAAGAAAATAATTTTTTTCTTCACATAGTGGGAGAGACTGTTCAACAGTATCGATAATGGAAAATTCGATTATTTCGAAGTGAAGTTCAGCTTATTATACATAAAGTATTTCAAAATTTCGAAGTGTATACTGAATTTTGTGACATCATTTATCGGAAAAGTTCCATATCCATTACTTTTATGAATAAAAAGAAGGAAGAAAATAATTTTTTTCTTCACATAGTGGGTGAGACTGTTCAACAGTATCGATAATGGAAAATTCGATTATTTCGAAGTGAAGTTCAGCTTATTATACATAAAGTATTTCAAAATTTCGAAGTGTATACTGAATTTTGTGACATCATTTATCGGAAAAGTTCCATATCCATTACTTTTATGAATAAAAGGAAGGAAGAAAATAATTTTTTTCTTCACATAGTGGGAGAGACTGTTCAACAGTATCGATAATGGAAAATTCGATTATTTCGAAGTGAAGTTCAGCTTATTATACATAAAGTATTTCAAAATTTCGAAGTGTATACTGAATTTTGTGACATCATTTATCGGAAAAGTTCCATATCCATTACTTTTATGAATAAAAGGAAGGAAGAAAATAATTTTTTTCTTCACATAGTGGGAGAGACTGTTCAACAGTATCGATAATGGAAAATTCGATTATTTCGAAGTGAAGTTCAGCTTATTATACATAAAGTATTTCAAAATTTCGAAGTGTATACTGAATTTTGTGACATCATTTATCGGCAGAGTTCCATATCCATTACTAACGGCATTATCCACATCCATAAAAGGAAGAAAGAAACTAATTTTTTTCTTCACATAGCTGGAGAGACATTGCAATAGTGTCGACATTGGAAAATTCGCTTATTTCGAAGTAAAGTTTAGCTTATTATTCATAAAATATTTCAAACTTTCGAAGTTTGTACTGAATTTTGTGACATCATTTATCGGAAAAGTTCCATATCCATTACTTTTATGAATAAAAGGAAGGAAGAAAATAATTTTTTTCTTCACATAGTGGGAGAGACTATTCAACAGTATCGATAATGGAAAATTCGATTATTTCGAAGTGAAGTTCAGCTTATTATACATAAAGTATTTCAAAATTTCGAAGTGTATACTGAATTTTGTGACATCATTTATCGGAAAAGTTCCATATCCATTACTTTTATGAATAAAAGGAAGGAAGAAAATAATTTTTTTCTTCACATAGTGGGAGAGACTGTTCAACAGTATCGATAATGGAAAATTCGATTATTTCGAAGTGAAGTTCAGCTTATTATACATAAAGTATTTCAAAATTTCGAAGTGTATACTGAATTTTGGGATATCATTTGTCGGCAAAGTTCCATATCCATTACTTTTATGAATAAAAGGAAGGAAGAAAATAATTTTTTTCTTCTCATAGCGGGAGAGACTGTTCAACAGTATCGGCAATGGAAAATTCGATTATTTTGAAGTAAAGTTCAGCTTATTATACATAAAATATTTCAAACTTTCGAAGTGTATACTGAATTTTGGGATATCATTTGTCGGCAAAGTTCCATATCCATTACTTTTATGAATAAAAGGAAGGAAGAAAATAATTTTTTTCTTCTCATAGCGGGAGAGACTGTTCAACAGTATCGGTAATGGAAAATTCGATTATTTTGAAGTAAAGTTCAGCTTATTATACATAAAATATTTCAAACTTTCGAAGTGTATACTGAATTTTGGGATATCATTTGTCGGCAAAGTTCCATATCCATTACTTTTATGAATAAAAGGAAGGAAGAAAATAATTTTTTTCTTCTCATAGCGGGAGAGACTATTCAACAGTATTAGGCAATGGAAAATTCGATTATTTTGAAGTAAAGTTCAGCTTATTATACATAAAATATTTCAAACTTTCGAAGTGTATACTGAATTTTGGGATATCATTTGTCGGCAAAGTTCCATATCCATTACTTTTATGAATAAAAGGAAGGAAGAAAATAATTTTTTTCTTCTCATAGCGGGAGAGACTGTTCAACAGTATCGGCAATGGAAAATTCGATTATTTCGAAGTAAAGTTCAGCTTATTATACATAAAATATTTCAAACTTTCGAAGTGTATACTGAATTTTGGGATATCATTTGTCGGCAAAGTTCCATATCCATTACTTTTATGAATAAAAGGAAGGAAGAAAATAATTTTTTTCTTCACATAGTGGGAGAGACTGTTCAACAGTATCGATAATGGAAAATTCGATTATTTCGAAGTGAAGTTCAGCTTATTATACATAAAGTATTTCAAAATTTCGAAGTGTATACTGAATTTTGTGACATCATTTATCGGAAAAGTTCCATATCCATTACTTTTATGAATAAAAGGAAGGAAGAAAATAATTTTTTTCTTCACATAGTGGGAGAGACTGTTCAACAGTATCGATAATGGAAAATTCGATTATTTCGAAGTGAAGTTCAGCTTATTATACATAAAGTATTTCAAAATTTCGAAGTGTATACTGAATTTTGTGACATCATTTATCGGCAGAGTTCCATATCCATTACTAACGGCATTATCCACATCCATAAAAGGAAGAAAGAAACTAATTTTTTTCTTCACATAGCGGGAGAGACATTGCAATAGTGTCGACATTGGAAAATTCGCTTATTTCGAAGTAAAGTTTAGCTTATTATTCATAAAATATTTCAAACTTTCGAAGTTTGTACTGAATTTTGTGACATCATTTATCGGAAAAGTTCCATATCCATTACTTTTATGAATAAAAGGAAGGAAGAAAATAATTTTTTTCTTCACATAGTGGGAGAGACTGTTCAACAGTATCGATAATGGAAAATTCGATTATTTCGAAGTGAAGTTCAGCTTATTATACATAAAGTATTTCAAAATTTCGAAGTGTATACTGAATTTTGTGACATCATTTATCGGAAAAGTTCCATTTCCATTACTTTTATGAATAAAAGGAAGGAAGAAAATAATTTTTTTCTTCACATAGTGGGAGAGACTGTTCAACAGTATCGATAATGGAAAATTCGATTATTTCGAAGTGAAGTTCAGCTTATTATACATAAAGTATTTCAAAATTTCGAAGTGTATACTGAATTTTGTGACATCATTTATCGGAAAAGTTCCATATCCATTACTTTTATGAATAAAAGGAAGGAAGAAAATAATTTTTTTCTTCACATAGTGGGAGAGACTGTTCAACAGTATCGATAATGGAAAATTCGATTATTTCGAAGTGAAGTTCAGCTTATTATACATAAAGTATTTCAAAATTTCGAAGTGTATACTGAATTTTGTGACATCATTTATCGGAAAAGTTCCATATCCATTACTTTTATGAATAAAAGGAAGGAAGAAAATAATTTTTTTCTTCACATAGTGGGAGAGACTGTTCAATAGTATCGATAATGGAAAATTCGATTATTTCGAAGTGAAGTTCAGCTTATTATACATAAAGTATTTCAAAATTTCGAAGTGTATACTGAATTTTGTGACATCATTTATCGGAAAAGTTCCATATCCATTACTTTTATGAATAAAAGGAAGGAAGAAAATAATTTTTTTCTTCTCATAGCGGGAGAGACTGTTGAACAGTATTAGGCAATGGAAAATTCGATTATTTTGAAGTAAAGTTCAGCTTATTATACATAAAATATTTCAAACTTTCGAAGTGTATACTGAATTTTGGGATATCATTTGTCGGCAAAGTTCCATATCCATTACTTTTATGAATAAAAGGAAGGAAGAAAATAATTTTTTTCTTCTCATAGCGGGAGAGACTGTTCAACAGTATCGGCAATGGAAAATTCGATTATTTCGAAGTAAAGTTCAGCTTATTATACATAAAATATTTCAAACTTTCGAAGTGTATACTGAATTTTGGGATATCATTTGTCGGCAAAGTTCCATATCCATTACTTTTATGAATAAAAGGAATCAAGAAAATAATTTTTTTCTTCTCATAGCGGGAGAGACTGTTCAACAGTATCGGTAATGGAAAATTCGATTATTTCGAAGTAAAGTTCAGCTTATTATACATAAAATATTTCAAACTTTCGAAGTGTATACTGAATTTTGGGATATCATTTGTCGGCAAAGTTCCATATCCATTACTTTTATGAATAAAAGGAAGGAAGAAAATAATTTTTTTCTTCTCATAGCGGGAGAGACTGTTCAACAGTATCGGCAATGGAAAATTCGATTATTTTGAAGTAAAGTTCAGCTTATTATACATAAAATATTTCAAACTTTCGAAGTGTATACTGAATTTTGGGATATCATTTGTCGGCAAAGTTCCATATCCATTACTTTTATGAATAAAAGGAAGGAAGAAAATACTTTTTTTTTCTTCACATAGCGGGAGAGACTGTTCAACAGTATCGGTAATGGAAAATTCAAATATTTCGAAGTAAAGTTCAGCTTATTATACATAAAATATTTCAAACTTTCGAAGTGTATACTGAATTTTGTGACATCATTTATCGGAAAAGTTCCATATCCATTACTTTTATGAGTAAAAGGAAGGAAGAAACTAATTTTTTTTTCTTCACATAGCGGGAGAGACTGTTCAACAGTATCGGCAATGAAAAATTCGATTATTTCGAAGTAAAGTTCAGCTTATTATACATAAAATATTTCAAACTTTCGAAGTGTATACTGAATTTTGGGATATCATTTGTCGGCAAAGTTCCATATCCATTACTTTTATGAATAAAAGGAAGGAAGAAAATAATTTGTTTCTTCTCATAGTGGGAGAGACTGTTCAACAGTATCGGCAATGGAAAATTCGATTATTTCGAAGTAAAGTTCAGCTTATTATACATAAAATATTTCAAACTTTCGAAGTGTATACTGAATTTTGTGACATCATTTATCGGAAAAGTTCCATATCCATTACTTTTATGAGTAAAAGGAAGGAAGAAACTAATTTTTTTTTTCTTCACATAGCGGGAGAGACTGTTCAACAGTATCGGCAATGGAAAATTCGATTATTTCGAAGTAAAGTTCAGCTTATTATACATAAAATATTTCAAACTTTCGAAGTGTATACTGAATTTTGGGATATCATTTGTCGGCAAAGTTCCATATCCATTACTTTTATGAATAAAAGGAAGGAAGAAAATAATTTTTTTCTTCTCATAGCGGGAGAGACTGTTCAACAGTATCGGCAATGGAAAATTCGATTATTTCGAAGTAAAGTTCAGCTTATTATACATAAAATATTTCAAACTTTCGAAGTGTATACTGAATTTTGGGATATCATTTGCCGGCAAAGTTCCATATCCATTACTTTTATGAATAAAAGGAAGGAAGAAAATAATTTTTTTCTTCTCATAGCGGGAGAGACTGTTCAACAGTATCGGTAATGGAAAATTCGATTATTTCGAAGTAAAGTTCAGCTTATTATACATAAAATATTTCAAACTTTCGAAGTGTATACTGAATTTTGGGATATCATTTGTCGGCAAAGTTCCATATCCATTACTTTTATGAATAAAAGGAAGGAAGAAAATAATTTTTTTCTTCTCATAGCGGGAGAGACTGTTCAACAGTATCGGCAATGGAAAATTCGATTATTTCGAAGTAAAGTTCAGCTTATTATACATAAAATATTTCAAACTTTCGAAGTGTATACTGAATTTTGGGATATCATTTGTCGGCAAAGTTCCATATCCATTACTTTTATGAATAAAAGGAAGGAAGAAAATAATTTTTTTCTTCTCATAGCGGGAGAGACTGTTCAACAGTATCGGTAATGGAAAATTCGATTATTTCGAAGTAAAGTTCAGCTTATTATACATAAAATATTTCAAACTTTCGAAGTGTATACTGAATTTTGTGACATCATTTATCGGAAAAGTTCCATATCCATTACTTTTATGAGTAAAAGGAAGGAAGAAAATAATTTTTTTCTTCTCATAGCGGGAGAGAATGTTCAACAGTATCGGTAATGGAAAATTCGATTATTTCGAAGTAAAGTTCAGCTTATTATACATAAAATATTTCAAACTTTCGAAGTGTATACTGAATTTTGTGACATCATTTATCGGAAAAGTTCCATATCCATTACTTTTATGAGTAAAAGGAAGGAAGAAACTAATTTTTTTTCTTCACATAGCGGGAGAGACTGTTCAACAGTATCGGCAATGGAAAATTCGATTATTTCGAAGTAAAGTTCAGCTTATTATACATAAAATATTTCTAACTTTCGAAGTGTATACTGAACTTTGGGATATCATTTGTCGGCAAAGTTCCATATCCATTACTTTTATGAATAAAAGGAAGGAAGAAAATAATTTTTTTCTTCTCATAGCGGGAGAGACTGTTCAACAGTATCGGCAATGGAAAATTCGATTATTTCGAAGTAAAGTTCAGCTTATTATACATAAAATATTTCAAACTTTCGAAGTGTATACTGAATTTTGGGATATCATTTGCCGGCAAAGTGCCATATCCTTTACTTTTATGAATAAAAGGAAGGAAGAAAATAATTTTTTTCTTCTCATAGCGGGAGAGACTGTTCAACAGTATCGGTAATGGAAAATTCGATTATTTCGAAGTAAAGTTCAGCTTATTATACATAAAATATTTCAAACTTTCGAAGTGTATACTGAATTTAGGGATATCATTTGTCGGCAAAGTTCCATATCCATTACTTTTATGAATAAAAGGAAGGAAGAAAATAATTTTTTTCTTCTCATAGCGGGAGAGACTGTTCAACAGTATCGGCAATGGAAAATTCGATTATTTCGAAGTAAAGTTCAGCTTATTATACATAAAATATTTCAAACTTTCGAAGTGTATACTGAATTTTGGGATATCATTTGTCGGCAAAGTTCCATATCCATTACTTTTATGAATAAAAGGAAGGAAGAAAATAATTGTTTTCTTCTCATAGCGGGAGAGACTGTTCAACAGTATCGGTAATGGAAAATTCGATTATTTCGAAGTAAAGTTCAGCTTATTATACATAAAATATTTCAAACTTTCGAAGTGTATACTGAATTTTGTGACATCATTTATCGGAAAAGTTCCATATCCATT
Source organism: Argiope bruennichi (assembly GCF_947563725.1). NCBI lineage: Eukaryota > Metazoa > Arthropoda > Arachnida > Araneae > Araneidae > Argiope > Argiope bruennichi. Next base: position 34,565,064 of record NC_079157.1, read on the forward strand.
ACTTTTATGAGTAAAAGGAAGGAAGAAACTAATTTTTTTTTCTTCTCATATCGGGAGAGACTGTTCAACAGTATCGGTAATGGAAAATTCGATTATTTCGAAGTAAAGTTCAGCTTATTATACATAAAATATTTCAAACTTTCGAAGTGTATACTGAATTTTGTGACATCATTTATCGGAAAAGTTCCATATCCATTACTTTTATGAGTAAAAGGAAGGAAGAAACTAATTTTTTTTTCTTCACATAGCGGGAGAGACTGTTCAACAGTATCGGCAATGGAAAATTCGATTATTTCGAAGTAAAGTTCAGCTTATTATTCATAAAATATTTCAAACTTTCGAAGTGTATACTGAATTTTGTGACATCATTTATCGGCAAAGTTCCATATCCATTACTTTTATGAATAAAAGGAAGAAAGAAACTAATTTTTTTCTTCACATAGCGGTAGAGACAGTGCAATAATATTGACATTGGAAAATTCGATTATTTCGAAGTAAAGTTTAGCTTATTATTCATAAAATATTTCAAAGTACTCGAAGTGTATACTTAATTTTGGAGCCCACTATGATTGTATTTATTGGGATTAAAATTCGAAAATTATTGAAAAGAGTGGGAAAAATTATAAGTTCATGAACAGATCTGCTTTGACTGTGGTAAACCATGGAATATTCCATCGACTTATTGTTATATAAATAATAAATCTTTGTTCTGCAAACAAATAAATACATAAAATTCTAAATATTTCACAACAATAAAGTGTATAAAGCAACAATAAATGGGAGGAATCGGTTTTATTGATGCTGATTTTTAATGAACAAAATAAATGAAAAATTTCCTGCTTATAAATTTTTTTTAAATATTTCATACCTTTTACTATTTGGCAGTAAATTTCTAATCTTCCAAACCTCTGTACTGAAAATTTGTTCTATGTACAGTTGGCGAAGAACTTCTACGACATCTTTTTTTTCATCACTTGCATAATATCCGAATTTCGGGATCTGAAAAAAAGAAATAACCACCACAGTTATCTCTCTGTGTTCTTGATAAGAATTCTATAATAAATGCAAGAATTATTATCATGGTTGTAGTTTATTATAGAGAAACTCTGCAAATTCTAATTCACCTGTGATTCAGATTTTTCTGTCAGGTACTTTAAATTTTCTGTTCACATAAAAATAATAAATAATCAATAATTCGAAATGAAAGATAAAAAATTAAATCTTATCTCTATATTAATTAAATGCGTCAGAATTTTATATCTTCAGTGAATACTGTAAATAATTTTTAAGATTTTTAATTCCCTTCAGAATTTAAATCTTGCATGTTGTATAAATTCAAGTCATTGTGATTAGGCGACTATTATTAATAGTTTCCAACCGGTCAACATAAGGCATCTAATAATCAAAATTACCATGGTGAATTTGATTTCCAATTATTATTAATATTGATTAGTTAGTCATATTGACTATAATATTGTAACGAAAGTTCCCGGGGTTCGTTTGGATAGTGGAAGTTATATGGTGTGGAGAACGCTCAATCAGCAGTAGAAAATAAAACAACGACGTTTCTTTACACGAAGACACACAGGACAGCACAAAGATGACAACTATATACAGCATACAATTATCTTCAGCCGAGACGTGCAGACAACAGCACACAACAAACAGTAGCGCACAGCTTAATTCAGCACTAACTTGACTCCGTCGCTGCCCCGCTAATCTCTGGAAGGCCAGTTCTTTATCGTCGATTCCGACTACTCTTCACCGTCGATCCCGCCTACTCTCTTCTGTCGCTTCCGACTACGACTCCAATTCACGACTACTCCCCGGCAGCTGCAGCTCCTTTTATAGGTCTCAGGAGGCAGGGCTAGGAGCCTCTCAACCCATCAGGAACGTTTGAGGCGTATCTCGGTTCCTACTGGACGGTTCGGGAAAATTCTCGATGTTTCGGGTATAATCTATAATCCAAATTCGCCAAATTCGTCGCCAAGTCGCCAAATGGTGGCCAAGTTTGTGGCCAAGCTCTGAGACATCCTATGGAACCAACTATGCTGGGAAGCCGCATCACAGATTCGTAACAATACATTAAAAAAAGGATCTCATGTTTGTTTGTTGGCTTGTTTTTTCATAAAATTTCGTTATATGTGAAATTTCACTTTTAATATGAAACTTAATAATAAAATTGTTGTATTCAAAGTTGTATGCAATCTTTTTTAATAAAATTTTTCCTTATTTAATGAAATTTTCACAACTAATCAAAATAGTTATATATTTACTAAAATTAACTATAAAAATTAACTAAAATTAACTATAAATTAACTATTCCTTTTGTTTCGCCATTAAAATTTTAAATCATAGCTATTAATTAAATAACTATTTTAATCATAAATAATAACTTCTTTTTTTTTTTCAAAATTTTTACTCTGCCTTTTTTTGTGTGTAAATTTTTAACCTATTTGTCCCTTATAATTCGATTTTGGGATATATGGAATTTTTGCTTAGGTCTCTTCTAATTAGAATTAGCCATTTTTTATAGTATATGCATTCAAAGTAAGAATATAAAGGCTCAGAACCTTCTAAATATTGCGAGTTTAAATATGACAACAGCCAATTATAATAGATGGCGTTAGTAGTGTTGTTTCTTTGCAAACAAATCAGGAAAGCATACTAAAATATAAAGTATTTGAAAGGTTTGACAACCTTTAAAAATTTATTTGGGATTTTAGTATACTATTTTAAAAATACAATTTAATAGTTTGGTTCATTTAAAGAAAATTCTGACAGAAAATCAATAGCTGCTTTTCAATATTTGTGGTGAGCAAGCTACATCAATTACAATTCTGGCAGAAAATCAATAGTTGCTGTTCAATATTTGTGGTGAGCAAGCTACATCAATTACAATTCTGGCAGAAAATCAATAGTTGCTGTTCAATATTTGTGGTGAGCAAGCTACATCAATTACAATTCTGGCAGAAAATCAATAGTTGCTGTTCAATATTTGTGGTGAGCAAGCTACATCAATTACAATTCTGGCAGAAAATCAATAGTTGCTGTTCAATATTTGTGGTGAGCAAGCTACATCAATTACAATTCTGGCAGAAAATCAATAGTTGCTGTTCAATATTTGTGGTGAGCAAGCTACATCAATTACAATTCTGGCAGAAAATCAATAGTTGCTATTCAATATTTGTGGTGAGCAAGCTACATCAATTACAATTCTGGCAGAAAACCAATAGTTGCTGTTCAATATTTGTGGTGAGCGTACTACATTGATTACAATTTGCAATGTGTGACTTTGAGGATTTAAAAATGGTGGTTTCAATATACATGACAACCACGAAAAAAGGCGTAGTTTATCAAGATGTAAGTGTACTAGTGTTCTATGTGCTAGATCGTTTGACTCACAGCTACCAAATTTGGCATATATAAAGATTTTGATGGTAGAAATGTGTAGCTCGGAACGAATTTCTTTCATTGTTATTAGAATTTTACTTAATTAAAAATTAAGATGGAATATGAAGCTTTACTATGAAAACTTCTGGCAACTTCATTGTGAATTTTTTACACAGTTTGGAAAGTCAAACAATCATCTGTTTAATGATACTAATTTAATAGTTGTTCAATTTTTTAATAAATGCCGACAACTTTTTTAAAAAAAGGTTGTTGTTTCTAATTTTACTTGTCATAGACAAGCCCACTGACTTTAAGAAGTCGCTTGTGGTTTTAAGCCAAGGGTACGTCTCTTGTTTTCTTAATAGTGGCATCTTGGGCCAAGAGTACGACTAAACTAAAAACACGCCACAACCTTCTTAAGGGGCATGCATTCCTTCTCATTCATGCATTCATTCACAGATCATAATGTAGACATAAATCAGAGAACGATCACCCATGATCCAGTATCCCTAGTGGTATTACTCTCGACATGGAGGCCTTTGCCATAGCGACAGGTTTATACGCGCGTCAGCCACCCCACAGGCGGTGAGTCTTCGAACGCGCAACCCAAGGGATGCGAATCCAACGCCCTAACAACCAGGCTGTCCCGACCTCAAAAAAACATTTTTAATTTCCAGCAATAGATTGCGACATTATGCTGAAATTCACACCGTTTTATTGTTTCATTACACATTTAATGGCTTGATTTCATTATATTGTTGGAAGCTAAAAAAAGATGATTCTATTTATTTTCCGTGTCGTTTACCAGACAAGACAAAGAAAAGCGAGAGTGATATCCCAACAATTTCTTATACTCTCTAATAAAGGCGCTTTCCTCGAGAACGCCTTGAATAATAACTTTACGAATAATAATTACGAAATATTAAATATTGGCATGAATTTACAATTTTTATTTAATCAATCGCATCATCCTCGGCGAGATGTTTGGCGATTAAGATTGGTGTTTTAGATGCTTTTTTCTCAACCGATTGAAACTAAAATTTGAAAGAAAATGGCACTTTTCACTGACTGCCATATCTAATTTGATATATTTATCATTTTGTTTTGGAATTATGGCATTTAATTATTTCTGAAAGTACAGACCGACAGACAGTGAACTCTTAGTTGGATTTGGCTTACACTTTGGCAGGTATTGGCAGTATGGATGTTAAATCTGTTTTCCGAATTTTATCTATTTAGCTCTCTTCGTTTTGTAGTTTCCGTGTTAACTTATAATCGAGAATCTGGACAGGAAGATCTGCTACAAATGAAATTTTCTCAAGTTTTGAAATCTGCAAATTTGGTGTTAATACTGTATATCAAATTTCATCCGTCTAGCTCAGAGCGTTTTAGATCTATTTTTGTCACAGACAGACAGATGGACATTTTCCAAAAATGTGTGTTTCGAATTCAGGGATATCTAAAACGTATATATTCATCAAAATCACGAGGCTGAATTTTTTGACGACTTCAATTTTTTCTTTATACTACGTATATGAGAAAGTAAAGAAGTTAAGCTACAATACCACAATTCTAGGAAGAGAGATTAGCCTCACATTAGCGTTTTTAATAACTCTATGTTGTCATGGGATTGGTCTGCATTAGAAAGAGAGATTAACCTGACATTAGCGTTTTTAATAACTCTATGTTGTCATGGGATTGGTCTGCATTAGAAAGAGAGATTAACCTGACATTAGCGTTTTTAATAACTCTATGTTGTCATGGGATTGGTCTGCATTAGAAAGAGAGATTAACCTGACATTAGCGTTTTTAATAACTCTATGTTGTCATGGGATTGGTCTGCATTAGAAAGAGAGATTAGCCTCACATTAGCGTTTTTAATAACTCTATGTTGTCATGGGATTGGTCTGCATTAGAAAGAGAGATTAACCTGACATTAGCGTTTTTAATAACTCTATGTTGTCATGGGATTGGTCTGCATTAGAAAGAGAGATTAACCTGACATTAGCGTTTTTAATAGCTCTATGTTGTCATGGGATTGGTCTGCATTAGAAAGAGAGATTAACCTGACATTAGCGTTTTTAATAGATCTATGTTGTCATGGGATTGGTCTGCATTAGAAAGAGAGATTAACCTGACATTAGCGTTTTTAATAACTCTATGTTGTCATGGGATTGGTCTGCATTAGAAAGAGAGATTAACCTGACATTAGCGTTTTTAATAACTCTATGTTGTCATGGGATTGGTCTGCATTAGAAAGAGAGATTAACCTGACATTAGCGTTTTTAATAACTCTATGTTGTCATGGGATTGGTCTGCATTAGAAAGAGAGATTAACCTGACATTAGCGTTTTTAATAACTCTATGTTGTCATGGGATTGGTCTGCATTAGAAAGAGAGATTAGCCTCACATTAGCGTTTTTAATAACTCTATGTTGTCATGGGATTGGTCTGCATTAGAAAGAGAGATTAACCTGACATTAGCGTTTTTAATAACTCTATGTTGTCATGGGATTGGTCTGCATTAGAAAGAGAGATTAACCTGACATTAGCGTTTTTAATAGCTCTATGTTGTCATGGGATTGGTCTGCATTAGAAAGAGAGATTAACCTGACATTAGCGTTTTTAATAGATCTATGTTGTCATGGGATTGGTCTGCATTAGAAAGAGAGATTAACCTGACATTAGCGTTTTTAATAACTCTATGTTGTCATGGGATTGGTCTGCATTAGAAAGAGAGATTAACCTGACATTAGCGTTTTTAATAGCTCTATGTTGTCATGGGATTGGTCTGCATTAGAAAGAGAGATTAACCTGACATTAGCGTTTTTAATAGATCTATGTTGTCATGGGATTGGTCTGCATTAGAAAGAGAGATTAACCTGACATTAGCGTTTTTAATAGATCTGTGTTGTCATGGGATTGGTCTGCATTAGAAAGAGAGATTAACCTGACATTAGCGTTTTTAATAGCTCTATGTTGTCATGGGATTGGTCTGCATTAGAAAGAGAGATTAACCTGACATTAGCGTTTTTAATAGATCTGTGTTGTCATGGGATTGGTCTGCATTAGAAAGAGAGATTAACCTGACATTAGCGTTTTTAATAGATCTGTGTTGTCAAGGGATTGGTCTGCATTAGAAAGAGAGATTAACCTGACATTAGCGTTTTTAATAGCTCTGTGTTGTCATGGGATTGGTCTGCATTAGAAAGAGAGATTAACCTGACATTAGCGTTTTTAATAACTCTATGTTGTCATGGGATTGGTCTGCATTAGAAAGAGAGATTAACCTGACATTAGCGTTTTTAATAACTCTATGTTGTCATGGGATTGGTCTGCATTAGAAAGAGAGATTAACCTGACATTAGCGTTTTTAATAACTCTATGTTGTCATGGGATTGGTCTGCATTAGAAAGAGAGATTAACCTGACATTAGCGTTTTTAATAGCTCTATGTTGTCATGGGATTGGTCTGCATTAGAAAGAGAGATTAACCTGACATTAGCGTTTTTAATAGATCTATGTTGTCATGGGATTGGTCTGCATTAGAAAGAGAGATTAACCTGACATTAGCGTTTTTAATAGATCTGTGTTGTCATGGGATTGGTCTGCATTAGAAAGAGAGATTAACCTGACATTAGCGTTTTTAATAGCTCTATGTTGTCATGGGATTGGTCTGCATTAGAAAGAGAGATTAACCTGACATTAGCGTTTTTAATAGATCTGTGTTGTCATGGGATTGGTCTGCATTAGAAAGAGAGATTAACCTGACATTAGCGTTTTTAATAGATCTGTGTTGTCAAGGGATTGGTCTGCATTAGAAAGAGAGATTAACCTGACATTAGCGTTTTTAATAGCTCTGTGTTGTCATGGGATTGGTCTGCATTAGAAAGAGAGATTAACCTGACATTAGCGTTTTTAATAGATCTGTGTTGTCATGGGATTGGTCTGCATTAGAAAGAGAGATTAACCTGACATTAGCGTTTTTAATAGCTCTATGTTGTCATGGGATTGGTCTGCATTAGAAAGAGAGATTAACCTGACATTAGCGTTTTTAATAGCTCTGTGTTGTCATGGGATTGGTCTGCATTAGAAAGAGAGATTAACCTGGCATTAGCGTTTTTAATAGATCTGTGTTGTCAAGGGATTGGTCTGCATTAGAAAGAGAGATTAACCTGACATTAGCGTTTTTAATAGATCTGTGTTGTCAAGGGATTGGTCTGCATTAGAAAGAGAGATTAACCTGACATTAGCGTTTTTAATAGATCTATGTTGTCATGGGATTGGTCTGCATTAGAAAGAGAGATTAACCTGACATTAGCGTTTTTAATAGATCTATGTTGTCAAGGGATTGGTCTGCATTAGAAAGAGAGATTAACCTGACATTAGCGTTTTTAATAGATCTGTGTTGTCATGGGATTGGTCTGCATTAGAAAGAGAGATTAACCTGACATTAGCGTTTTTAATAGATCTGTGTTTTCAAGGGATTGGTCTGCATTAGAAAGAGAGATTAACCTGACATTAGCGTTTTTAATAGCTCTATGTTGTCAAGGGATTGGTCTGCATTAGAAAGAGAGATTAACCTGACATTAGCGTTTTTAATAGATCTATGTTGTCAAGGGATTGGTCTGCATTAGAAAGAGAGATTAACCTGACATTAGCGTTTTTAATAGATCTGTGTTGTCATGGGATTGGTCTGCATTAGAAAGAGAGATTAACCTGACATTAGCGTTTTTAATAGATCTGTGTTTTCAAGAGATTGGTCTGCATTAGAAAGAGAGATTAACCTGACATTAGCGTTTTTAATAGATCTATGTTGTCATGGGATTGGTCTGCATTAGAAAGAGAGATTAACCTGACATTAGCGTTTTTAATAGATCTATGTTGTCAAGGGATTGGTCTGCATTAGAAAGAGAGATTAACCTGACATTAGCGTTTTTAATAGATCTATGTTGTCAAGGGATTGGTCTGCATTAGAAAGAGAGATTAACCTGACATTAGCGTTTTTAATAGATCTATGTTGTCATGGGATTGGTCTGCATTAGAAAGAGAGATTAACCTGACATTAGCGTTTTTAATAGATCTATGTTGTCATGGGATTGGTCTGCATTAGAAAGAGAGATTAACCTGACATTAGCGTTTTTAATAGATCTGTGTTGTCATGGGATTGGTCTGCATTAGAAAGAGAGATTAACCTGACATTAGCGTTTTTAATAGATCTGTGTTGTCAAGGGATTGGTCTGCATTAGAAAGAGAGATTAACCTGACATTAGCGTTTTTAATAGATCTGTGTTGTCATGGGATTGGTCTGCATTAGAAAGAGAGATTAACCTGACATTAGCGTTTTTAATAGATCTATGTTTTCAAGGGATTGGTCTGCATTAGAAAGAGAGATTAACCTGACATTAGCGTTTTTAATAGATCTATGTTGTCATGGGATTGGTCTGCATTAGAAAGAGAGATTAACCTGACATTAGCGTTTTTAATAGATCTATGTTGTCAAGGGATTGGTCTGCATTAGAAAGAGAGATTAACCTGACATTAGCGTTTTTAATAGCTCTGTGTTGTCATGGGATTGGTCTGCATTAGAAAGAGAGATTAACCTGACATTAGCGTTTTTAATAGATCTGTGTTGTCAAGGGATTGGTCTGCATTAGAAAGAGAGATTAACCTGACATTAGCGTTTTTAATAGCTCTGTGTTGTCAAGGGATTGGTCTGCATTAGAAAGAGAGATTAACCTGACATTAGCGTTTTTAATAGATCTGTGTTTTCAAGGGATTGGTCTGCATTAGAAAGAGAGATTAACCTGACATTAGCGTTTTTAATAGATCTATGTTGTCATGGGATTGGTCTGCATTAGAAAGAGAGATTAACCTGACATTAGCGTTTTTAATAGCTCTATGTTGTCAAGGGATTGGTCTGCATTAGAAAGAGAGATTAACCTGACATTAGCGTTTTTAATAGATCTATGTTGTCAAGGGATTGGTCTGCATTAGAAAGAGAGATTAACCTGACATTAGCGTTTTTAATAGATCTGTGTTGTCAAGGGATTGGTCTGCATTAGAAAGAGAGATTAACCTGACATTAGCGTTTTTAATATATCTGTGTTTTCAAGGGATTGGTCTGCATTAGAAAGAGAGATTAACCTGACATTAGCGTTTTTAATAGATCTATGTTGTCATGGGATTGGTCTGCATTAGAAAGAGAGATTAACCTGACATTAGCGTTTTTAATAGATCTATGTTGTCAAGGGATTGGTCTGCATTAGAAAGAGAGATTAACCTGACATTAGCGTTTTTAATAGATCTATGTTGTCAAGGGATTGGTCTGCATTAGAAAGAGAGATTAACCTGACATTAGCGTTTTTAATAGATCTATGTTGTCATGGGATTGGTCTGCATTAGAAAGAGAGATTAACCTGACATTAGCGTTTTTAATAGATCTGTGTTGTCAAGGGATTGGTCTGCATTAGAAAGAGAGATTAACCTGACATTAGCGTTTTTAATAGATCTATGTTGTCAAGGGATTGGTCTGCATTAGAAAGAGAGATTAACCTGACATTAGCGTTTTTAATAGATCTGTGTTGTCAAGGGATTGGTCTGCATTAGAAAGAGAGATTAACCTGACATTAGCGTTTTTAATAGATCTGTGTTTTCAAGGGATTGGTCTGCATTAGAAAGAGAGATTAACTTGACATTAGCGTTTTTAATAGATCTATGTTGTCATGGGATTGGTCTGCATTAGAAAGAGAGATTAACCTGACATTAGCGTTTTTAATAGATCTATGTTGTCAAGGGATTGGTCTGCATTAGAAAGAGAGATTAACCTGACATTAGCGTTTTTAATAGCTCTATGTTGTCATGGGATTGGTCTGCATTAGAAAGAGAGATTAACCTGACATTAGCGTTTTTAATAGCTCTATGTTGTCAAGGGATTGGTCTGCATTAGAAAGAGAGATTAACCTGACATTAGCGTTTTTAATAGATCTATGTTGTCAAGGGATTGGTCTGCATTAGAAAGAGAGATTAACCTGACATTAGCGTTTTTAATAGATCTATGTTGTCATGGGATTGGTCTGCATTAGAAAGAGAGATTAACCTGACATTAGCGTTTTTAATAGCTCTATGTTGTCAAGGGATTGGTCTGCATTAGAAAGAGAGATTAACCTGACATTAGCGTTTTTAATATATCTATGTTGTCAAGGGATTGGTCTGCATTAGAAAGAGAGATTAACCTGACATTAGCGTTTTTAATAGATCTATGTTGTCATGGGATTGGTCTGCATTAGAAAGAGAGATTAACCTGACATTAGCGTTTTTAATAGATCTGTGTTTTCAAGGGATTGGTCTGCATTAGAAAGAGAGATTAACCTGACATTAGCGTTTTTAATAGATCTATGTTGTCATGGGATTGGTCTGCATTAGAAAGAGAGATTAACCTGACATTAGCGTTTTTAATAGATCTATGTTGTCAAGGGATTGGTCTGCATTAGAAAGAGAGATTAACCTGACATTAGCGTTTTTAATAGCTCTATGTTGTCATGGGATTGGTCTGCATTAGAAAGAGAGATTAACCTGACATTAGCGTTTTTAATAGATCTATGTTGTCAAGGGATTGGTCTGCATTAGAAAGAGAGATTAACCTGACATTAGCGTTTATAATAGATCTATGTTGTCAAGGGATTGGTCTGCATTAGAAAGAGAGATTAACCTGACATTAGCGTTTATAATAGATCTATGTTGTCAAGGGATTGGTCTGCATTAGAAAGAGAGATTAACCTGACATTAGCGTTTATAATAGATCTATGTTGTCAAGGGATTGGTCTGCATTAGAAAGAGAGATTAACCTGACATTAGCGTTTTTAATAGATCTATGTTGTCATGGGATTGGTCTGCATTAGAAAGAGAGATTAACCTGACATTAGCGTTTTTAATAGATCTATGTTGTCAAGGGATTGGTCTGCATTAGAAAGAGAGATTAACCTGACATTAGCGTTTTTAATAGATCTATGTTGTCAAGGGATTGGTCTGCATTAGAAAGAGAGATTAACCTGACATTAGCGTTTTTAATATATCTATGTTGTCAAGGGATTGGTCTGCATTAGAAAGAGAGATTAACCTGACATTAGCGTTTTTAATAGATCTGTGTTGTCAAGGGATTGGTCTGCATTAGAAAGAGAGATTAACCTGACATTAGCGTTTTTAATAGATCTATGTTGTCAAGGGATTGGTCTGCATTAGAAAGAGAGATTAACCTGACATTAGCGTTTATAATAGATCTATGTTGTCATGGGATTGGTCTGCATTAGAAAGAGAGATTAACCTGACATTAGCGTTTTTAATAGATCTATGTTGTCATGGGATTGGTCTGCATTAGAAAGAGAGATTAACCTGACATTAGCGTTTTTAATAGCTCTATGTTGTCAAGGGATTGGTCTGCATTAGAAAGAGAGATTAACCTGACATTAGCGTTTTTAATAGATCTATGTTGTCATGGGATTGGTCTGCATTAGAAAGAGAGATTAACCTGACATTAGCGTTTTTAATAGATCTATGTTGTCAAGGGATTGGTCTGCATTAGAAAGAGAGATTAACCTGACATTAGCGTTTTTAATAGCTCTATGTTGTCATGGGATTGGTCTGCATTAGAAAGAGAGATTAACCTGACATTAGCGTTTTTAATAGATCTATGTTGTCATGGGATTGGTCTGCATTAGAAAGAGAGATTAACCTGACATTAGCGTTTTTAATAGATCTATGTTGTCATGGGATTGGTCTGCATTAGAAAGAGAGATTAACCTGACATTAGCGTTTTTAATAGATCTATGTTGTCATGGGATTGGTCTGCATTAGAAAGAGAGATTAACCTGACATTAGCGTTTTTAATAGATCTATGTTGTCAAGGGATTGGTCTGCATTAGAAAGAGAGATTAACCTGACATTAGCGTTTTTAATAGCTCTATGTTGTCAAGGGATTGGTCTGCATTAGAAAGAGAGATTAACCTGACATTAGCGTTTTTAATATATCTATGTTTTCAAGGGATTGGTCTGCATTAGAAAGAGAGATTAACCTGACATTAGCGTTTTTAATAGATCTATGTTGTCAAGGGATTGGTCTGCATTAGAAAGAGAGATTAACCTGACATTAGCGTTTTTAATAGATCTATGTTGTCAAGGGATTGGTCTGCATTAGAAAGAGAGATTAACCTGACATTAGCGTTTTTAATAGATCTATGTTGTCAAGGGATTGGTCTGCATTAGAAAGAGAGATTAACCTGACATTAGCGTTTTTAATAGATCTATGTTGTCATGGGATTGGTCTGCATTAGAAAGAGAGATTAACCTGACATTAGCGTTTTTAATAGATCTATGTTGTCATGGGATTGGTCTGCATTAGAAAGAGAGATTAACCTGACATTAGCGTTTTTAATAGATCTATGTTGTCAAGGGATTGGTCTGCATTAGAAAGAGAGATTAACCTGACATTAGCGTTTTTAATAGCTCTATGTTGTCATGGGATTGGTCTGCATTAGAAAGAGAGATTAACCTGACATTAGCGTTTTTAATAGATCTATGTTGTCAAGGGATTGGTCTGCATTAGAAAGAGAGATTAAAATGACATTAGCGTTTTTAATAGATCTATGTTGTCAAGGGATTGGTCTGCATTAGAAAGAGAGATTAACCTGACATTAGCGTTTTTAATAGATCTATGTTGTCAAGGGATTGGTCTGCATTAGAAAGAGAGATTAACCTGACATTAGCGTTTTTAATAGATCTATGTTTTCAAGGGATTGGTCTGCATTAGAAAGAGAGATTAACCTGACATTAGCGTTTTTAATAGATCTATGTTGTCAAGGGATTGGTCTGCATTAGAAAGAGAGATTAACCTGACATTAGCGTTTTTAATAGATCTATGTTGTCAAGGGATTGGTCTGCATTAGAAAGAGAGATTAACCTGACATTAGCGTTTATAATAGATCTATGTTGTCAAGGGATTGGTCTGCATTAGAAAGAGAGATTAACCTGACATTAGCGTTTTTAATAGATCTATGTTGTCAAGGGATTGGTCTGCATTAGAAAGAGAGATTAACCTGACATTAGCGTTTTTAATAGATCTATGTTGTCATGGGATTGGTCTGCATTAGAAAGAGAGATTAACCTGACATTAGCGTTTTTAATAGATCTATGTTGTCATGGGATTGGTCTGCATTAGAAAGAGAGATTAACCTGACATTAGCGTTTTTAATAGATCTATGTTGTCATGGGATTGGTCTGCATTAGAAAGAGAGATTAACCTGACATTAGCGTTTTTAATAGATCTATGTTGTCATGGGATTGGTCTGCATTAGAAAGAGAGATTAACCTGACATTAGCGTTTTTAATAGATCTATGTTGTCAAGGGATTGGTCTGCATTAGAAAGAGAGATTAACCTGACATTAGCGTTTTTAATAGCTCTATGTTGTCATGGGATTGGTCTGCATTAGAAAGAGAGATTAACCTGACATTAGCGTTTTTAATAGATCTATGTTGTCAAGGGATTGGTCTGCATTAGAAAGAGAGATTAACCTGACATTAGCGTTTTTAATATATCTATGTTTTCAAGGGATTGGTCTGCATTAGAAAGAGAGATTAACCTGACATTAGCGTTTTTAATAGATCTATGTTGTCAAGGGATTGGTCTGCATTAGAAAGAGAGATTAACCTGACATTAGCGTTTTTAATATATCTATGTTTTCAAGGGATTGGTCTGCATTAGAAAGAGAGATTAACCTGACATTAGCGTTTTTAATAGATCTATGTTGTCAAGGGATTGGTCTGCATTAGAAAGAGAGATTAACCTGACATTAGCGTTTTTAATAGATCTATGTTGTCAAGGGATTGGTCTGCATTAGAAAGAGAGATTAACCTGACATTAGCGTTTATAATAGATCTATGTTGTCAAGGGATTGGTCTGCATTAGAAAGAGAGATTAACCTGACATTAGCGTTTATAATAGATCTATGTTATTAAGGGATTGGTCTGCATTAGAAAGAGAGATTAACCTGACATTAGCGTTTATAATAGATCTATGTTGTCAAGGGATTGGTCTGCATTAGAAAGAGAGATTAACCTGACATTAGCGTTTATAATAGATCTATGTTGTCAAGGGATTGGTCTGCATTAGAAAGAGAGATTAACCTGACATTAGCGTTTATAATAGATCTATGTTATTAAGGGATTGGTCTGCATTAGAAAGAGAGATTAACCTGACATTAGCGTTTTTAATAGATCTATGTTGTCAAGGGATTGGTCTGCATTAGAAAGAGAGATTAACCTGACATTAGCGTTTATAATAGATCTATGTTGTCAAGGGATTGGTCTGCATTAGAAAGAGAGATTAACCTGACATTAGCGTTTATAATAGATCTATGTTATTAAGGGATTGGTCTGCATTAGAAAGAGAGATTAACCTGACATTAGCGTTTATAATAGATCTATGTTATTAAGGGATTGGTCTGCATTAGAAAGAGAGATTAACCTGACATTAGCGTTTTTAATAGATCTATGTTGTCAAGGGATTGGTCTGCATTAGAAAGAGAGATTAACCTGACATTAGCGTTTATAATAGATCTATGTTATTAAGGGATTGGTCTGCATTAGAAAGAGAGATTAACCTGACATTAGCGTTTTTAATAGACCTATGTTGTCATGGGATTGGTCTGTATTAGAAATGCTCGTGTTCACAATATGTAGAACATATATCAGATAATTAAAATAGCACAGCTTTAATGCTTAACAATTTAGCAGAGTAGTGGATATAAAGTTATATCTAAATAAGTTAACTTACATTAAAAATATAACCAACATCTATTGATAAGCAGCTTTTTGAAACAAGAATCTCGTTTGTTATAAATTATCGAAAGCATTTTAAAAAAATTCTAAAACACTTCAAAATATTTACCATGATATTTGTTGTGTTGCCCTTACACAAATATGGATGCCGTAAACAAAACGCCGTTATGTTGTTCGGAGTTTCACAGAGATGTGGAAATTCAGAACAAAATTCACTTCTTTTCACTCTGAAATCAATAAACTATATAATGAAAAAAAAATAAACATGACAGTTTACATGAAGCTGAGTGCCATTTCGCAACACATCAAACTCAGTCCTTACATATGCTTTGAATTTGTGATGAAAGCTTTTAATGTAATAAGCTAAACAAAGCTGTTCTATAAAGCTCTTCAAACCAAACAACTATGTCTTTTAGATTTGTTAGCGTAGTAATGCTTTGAAGTTGGCATATTGCGGGTTGCAAAAATAATATTTGTGCCGAACTCGTACCCATAAAAGTTTTTGTGTAATGCAGCATTCTTCAAAGTAGATTACCTAATCATATGGCTGCCAAATTTGGCGAGTAGTTTCAACTTAGATCTCACCTAAAGAGAATCCTTCACTTTTCACTTCAGAAAAATTATATTGACGATTTTACTTCTTTCACTAATATTGGAACATATAATTGCTCGAAAATTATTTTTGCTCGCTTTAAAATTGCGTGATGCAAAAATAATACTCGAGTTAAAATTGCACTCTTATGAAAGTCTTGAGCAACACAAAGAATACAACACTGTGGAAGACAAGATGTCTGGTTATAGAGGCTATCAAATTTGGCGTGTATTTTTTTCTTGCAAGATAAATCTCCTTCAGAAATGTTTTGTAAAATGTAATTAGAATTTTTATTAAATATTAATCGAATTTTTTAATATTTTTATCATTAACTTTAAAGAGTATCATCGCCAAATGTCATTTTTTAAAAATTAAAATCCATTTGACAAAAAAATTCAAATTTGAAATTAATTTGAAATTTTAATTTTTTTTTATTCATTTTCGATTTTGAATTTTAGAAAAAAATTCAAAATCGAAATTTTTGTATATTATTCCACTAACTATGGAGCATAAAATTGCCGAATGTCATTTTATTCTACAATAAGATCAAAATGTGTTTCACAAAAAAAAATTTTAATTTCAAATGAGTTTCAAATTTGAATTTTTTTATTCATTTTCAATTTTGAATTTTACATACAAAATTTAAAATGAAATTGTTTGTATATTTTTGCCACTAACTTTGGAGCATATAATTGACAAATGTTATTTTTTCTACAATAAATTTAAAATGTATCTTACAATAAAATTGAAATTTGTCATGTACTCGAAGAGCACATATATCTTTGTGTTTTTGATTATTCGGTTTTACAAATAGAGAGGAAAACAAATAAAATTTTAAAAATTTGTTTCTGTATATATGACTTCAATTAAGAGAAATTAAAAATTAAGTATAATTCAAAAATATAGTCTTAAACATCTAACAGTTTAGTTTTTGACTTTATCTGTCATTCGACTTGATTGCATTAGTCATTGCATTCTCCGCATAACAGTTTTTAAATCACTCTTTATACAAAAAATACCTACGTCCAATTTTATCACTTCAAAGAGAAGGAATGTTTAAAAATTAATAAACATCAAAATACATTTTATACATCTTATATTTCGAAATTAAAATTTAACAGCAAACAAAAACAAATAAAGTTGAAAACTTTCATCAAAGCATGTTTATAAAAATGTATCCTATTTAATTTTTTTTTAAAGTAAATCTATTTAGTTACCAATACTGTAAGAAAATCTAAAAATTAAAATGTTGTAGCTACAATAAGAATTTTTTGTGTTACTTTATAATGATGAAAATAATTATTATCAAAATTTCTAGCAATCTTCTTTAAAAACTGATTGAGATTAAAAAATAAAATTGCAACTCAATTAAATTATCATCATTTAAATAGTTTTTTTATTTAAAAATAATACAAATTATAGTTGCTATTTATTTCACTAATTACTATTTTTCTATGATGATATTTTTGAAAGTCATAGTAAAAAAAAACTAAAATACTTCAACTATTTTTTAATTAAATTGAAAAATTTACTCTAATTAAACTTTGAAAAATAGAATACGCTACTTGGCGCACTCTCCCATCTGCAAAAGTTTATTCATGACAAATTTAGTAGCGCCGGATAAACTGGTGAGCAATAATTATAAAAGAGACTATTAGCGTGCGCTCTGTGACGATTAATCGTTGATATGCGGTTAATACACAAGCACCAAAAATAGGTATGTGAACACTGGTTGTCTTTCTTCCAATCGATTGACTCTGAATGACATCTGTAACCATAAAGTTACAAACGACATTTTATATATTTAAGCAATAGAGTTTTTGATTGACCATGTTCATTGCCTTATGAAAGATGGTCAACTCTCTGATGGATTAAGCTCTAAATTCCAAACGAATTTCCATTCCAGATTATGCACAAAATTATTGAATTCATCTCAAAATCTTTGTTTTATAGTTAACGTTCTAGCTTATATTTGTTCAAATGCCAATTAGATTTTCTATGAATGGATTTTGTTCCAAACTTAATAGAATTGGGTAGAAGACCACATACCAAATTTCATTTGTCTTGCTCAAAGCGTTTTTGAATTATCGTGCTCACGTACAGACAGACATGCGTTTTCGGATTTTGGGAGGTATGAATCACAGAGTTTCGTTAAAATCTTCGAATTGAATTAATCGAATCTTTTGATAAAATGCTTTCTTTCTCTTTCTGTTTTTCGTATAGGAAAAAGTTTAAAGAATATGAATGATTTTTTTCTCTTTTGTACAGTGTTACAATCTGTACATGATGGCGTTTACATTATTAGATCTATTGAAAGAAATGCCATTCTGAAACTATTAATAATTCAAAATCATCGAAAAATAAATGTACTTACGGATTATCATTGCAAAATGTGATAGCAGGTAGATTGAATCTTTCTGGATTGGTAATTTTCAGACTTATCCTGGTAGGAAAAGTGTAATAGTATTTGAAGAAAAGTAAAGATTGGTAAGCAAAGCATGCCAAACATAGGAATAAAATAAAATACTTTACGAATCTTCTTAGACTGAATCTTGAGAATGTATTTCTTTTGTTGGTATGAAGTTGGCATGGACTATGAGGTCTCCTTGTACTGATTAACCTCAAGCGACCGGATGAATAAGTGGCGAAAACAGAATTATTGCGACCAAACATTTTGACATTTTGCTAAAAGAAACAACAATGTAAATATAAACATATTCTTTACAATTATAGAATGTTTCCAAATTTAATATTACTTAAAAAAAATTACATTTATCGGTTAGGAATTATGCCTATAAATGTTTATCGCAATTTTATGAGTTGATTTAAAATGAAAATGAAAGCGTAAGTCATCAGGAATTATGTCTATAAATGTCTATCGCAATTTTATGAATTAATTTAAAATGAAAATATAAATGATCAGGAATAAGTCTATAATTGTTCCTCATAATTTTATCTGGAATTTTCCAATCTTTATATTACTGCACGTCTCCTTATATAACTCGTTGTTTTGGATCGATTAATTCATCTGATGACTTATATTTTCACCTTCATTTTAAATTTATTCATAAAAAAAGTGTTCAGACGGTCTAGGAAGTTTGGTATCCAGATTTGCAATGTTTTAAATTCTTCTGGTAATCCGTTTGAGCTCGATAGTGTTTATTTCAAGTTTAGTTTAGTTATATTAACGTCCCGTTTGAAGCAACACTAGGGCTATTTTGGGACGGACCTCGTCATTTTGAACCGCGGTCAGATGACGAGGACGACACCTGAGCTGGCACCCCCCTCTCCACACCACACCTCACCTCACCAGCGGGAGGACGTTTGGTCAGAACGGATTTAACGTGCAACTGACCCCCTTACACGACGGTTCTTCTGTGGAATCGGGTTTCGAACCTGAAACCCTCCGGTTCCGTAGCCGAGACCTTACCACCAGGCCACCGCGGCCCTAGTGTTTATTTCAAGACCAAGCAGATAAAAATCAGTGTTTAAATGTTTAAAACAAAAGGGAAATTATTCAGAGAGTTAAGTGAATGAAAAGCTGAGATTACCACGTGTAATGTCTCCTGTTAGGCTTTGTATTTTTATTTCAAATTATTTTATTATCGATTATTTAATAATTTCCAAAAAATTCGAAAAAAATAATGTGTGCATTTCCCATTTATAAAATTCATTATTTATCATTTCAACAAGTTTTTGATTTTTTTAAAGTATATATTTATTATTAAAGAAAATCTAATAGCATGAAATCTAATGGATTCATGAAATTTACACTTTATTTAAAATTTCTGTTTATAGATATATAATATCAAGAATCATTTTTAAGTAACATTGGTCTCACTAAGATAGTTATTTCTTTTTTGGAAACTAAAAATGTGAAGCATTTTAATTGATTATTCAGATGCAGAGATAATATAATATGATGGATTTCACATTCATTTGTTTTATGCTTTTAATATGAAATCGTATTAGTTTTACAATGCATTTTGTTTTTTTATAATATAAGTATTTTCGATTTATTAAATCATATATACATATACAAACATGCATACACTTATATGTGTGTGTGTGTGTATGTGTGTATGTGTGTGTGTGTGTGTGTGTGTGTGTGTGTGTGTGTGTGTGTGTGTGTGTGTGTGTGTGTGTGTGTCTTATATATATAAATATATAAATAGTCTCTTATTTCCTGATCAAATTACTCTTTATTTTATTTAATTAATTCTCCAAGCGCTCTATAAAACTGATGTTCTCGGAATTTCCTTATGCTCCCAAGTGAAGGGATAAAATTTCCTAATTCTTCCAACATTCTTTTAAAGATATATAATTTTCCCTTTCCAAGACTACATGACACTGGTCACAGGAATCCCTTTCAAAATCTCATAATAAAACCACTCAAAGTAAAAAAATTCGGTCCCTTTTTCTCTTGTATCGCGATGTAGTTTGTCGTATCTCCTACCACATTTTCTCTGGAGTTATGCCTCCAGAAATGAAATAAATCGAACATAAAATATCAAAATTCTCTTTTTCTCGACCACGCAGTTGCCAAAAAAAGTTGTTACACGCATATATATATATATATAAACATGAAGATACAAAAAGATGATATATATATATATAAATACATATATATTTAAAGCTTGAGAAATAATTTCAGCTACCTTAAAACTTAAAATTGAAACTCACCTTTGTAGCAAACTTTCTTGAGTACATGTCTATAGGGACGTATTCTATGTCATATTGGGACGTATTGGAGATATAAGCAGTTTGAAAGGAAATATACAGTACTTATATAGTGAAATAATTAGAATTGCACTTTAAATAAAAAAAAGTATATCATTCAATATATATTATATTTATCAAACGAAAATTTTATACAGGAAGTGTTGAAATATATTGGTTCTTAATGCAATCATTTATCAATATTTAAAATGATGTTTTAAAATGTAAAATGCCAAGAAAAGCAACAGTGAATCAACCGATTTTAGAAAGTGCTCAGAGGTTATTTTAAAGATAAAAGTATTTGCATATAAATGTGTATTAGTGCATCGTTACTATGACAACCTCAAACTGTAAACAATCCAACAAACTATGAAATAATTCACTACAAATAAATGCGAGAAAATCAGATTTACTTTTTATAAAATGTTTCCTTGTAAAGATGGCAATCGTCCTTGAGTATTCTAGTAAAACATTATGAAAAGAAAATCAATTCAATGAGCATAGAAACATTATGTCAAATTGTAAATGATATGCGTGATTTGACGCTTTAAAATTATCATTATCGTGCATTTAGTACGTAATAGTAAATCTTTTGTATTGAGTTGTAACACCCAATTCAAATATTATCAATTGTTCATCAATACATAAAGCAAATTATAATTAGTAATATAAAATATGTAATAAGATTCAATTTGCATAAATATCATGTCGTTAATTTTCCCATAAACATCATTTAATTCATCCTTAATTAGTCACTACTTTTTATGCTGTTTCTGAAATTTTGTTAACGTTTTCAAAACATGTATTATTATAGTAACGTCCTCGTAAAGAAACACATTAAAAATCGTAACCTATAACATGGCAAAATCTTATTACAATGCAACGCAAAAATTTCCGAAGCCCTTTTACCCGATCCCTTATTATCATATTAGAAGCTACTAGAAATTTTATGATTTAATGTTGATTTTCCGTTATTTCAATTTGTTATTTTAAATCCGATATATATAATTACAAGTTCTGAAATATTTTGTCACATGATTTAATTCACCAAAAATGTTAAAAGAAACATCTTAAATATATTTTATATAATAAATTAATTGCATATACTGAAATTTCAAAGCTAAAATTCACATATAGTAAAATGATCTTATTAATCGTGAACGAAAAATAATATCTAAACTTTTAGAATTTGATATACATTGTAATAGAAATAATTATTAAAAAAAATAATTATATTTTATGTAGTTTGAAGTTAAGAAATACTGGATTAAAAAATATGCTAAAAATAAAAAAACTCTTAGATTCATTAGAGGTAATTAATAACGCATAGTTGAGACATTACAATTTTAAAAGTAAAAAGAAAAGAAATGCACTTTTTTTTTTTGACCAAAACTGACCGCATATAGGAGATTTGAATATTTATATGATATTAGATTATTTCAATAACCGTGTCGAAAAAGGTTCTTCATTCTAACGCAGAAAGAATCCTCGGTTGACAGAAGTGCTCAATTTTTTCAGATTCGTTGTCAGTCCTACAAGCCATACAATCATCTCACAATTATAATAGGAAAATATGGATGATAAAAGAAAGGATAAATAAAATGTAAACGATCGGAAATTTCAAATTGTCATGTGGGAACATTATTATTTTTTAAATCATTTTTTGTCTTCATTAATTTAAGTCATTAACCAGTTTAAACCAGTTTGAAACAATCACGAGACTTCTCTATCGATCTCTCTCTCTCTCTCTCTCTCTATATATATATATATATATATATATATATATATATATATATATATATATATACAAAAATTATATATATATATATATATATACATAATTTTTTTAAACTATCATTTTTAATTTTTCTTGCTGGCAAACAAAGTTTTGGGGCTGAACCGATTTTGAGATGAAATAACAGCTAGGATGTCATAATTCTACTCCAAACTTTTAAAAACGCATCTGCTGTCAAAGAAACTTACGTAATAATAAAGCAATACTGGTAAAAGCAGACCAGCCTTTTAAAAACGAATCTGCTTTTAAAGAAACATACATAAGAATAATGCAATACTGGTATAAGCAGGTAAAAAAATATATGCGATTAAAAGATGATGATGAAAATTGCCATTTATGCTTTATTCATTGCCTACGCGATTTCGAGATTCAAAACCCCCTAACCAAAACAACATCATGTTCTCTCAAGATAAAAGTGTAAAAATTAACAAGTGGATAGAGTTGAATTGGGTTGAGGCCCTTATTGGGATATATGGTAATGAAAAGGCGTGCAAAGTCGGCGGCACAGAAAGAGAGAGTTGATATAATTGTCCCCAAATCAAATGGTGTTTTAGAACAGGAATTAAGAGAAGAAATACAGTTACAGTGGTTTGACAGATGGTATATGTCCAAAAAAGGAAGAGTAACTTACAACTTTATTCCTAATCCAGAAATAAAAATAGATTTTATTCCTAATCCAGAAATAAAAATAGACTTTATTCCTAATCCAGAAATAAAAATAAGAAGATACCATCCACTGATAATTCAAATTATATCAGGACATGGGAGATTTCCCGCGTATTTCCGAAGATTTGGAAGAATGCAGGAAAATAAATGCATTTGTGGAGGAATCGGTGTTTTTTACCACTATTTAAAGGAATGTATTGAAATCTCGGAGTTAAGAAAGAATCTGAAAGTTGAAAATAATGACTCAAGTACAGTAGTGAGGATACCAGATAATCTTAAAACTCTGAAGGACATGATGTTAAAAATTGTCATTTTTTTACCAATTGTTTGAAAGTCTGAAAGTGTTCTGATTTCTGTTGTTGTGAAACGAGAATTTGGAGAAATATTTAGAATTCGCGGAGATTTTCTTTTAGTGATGGCATGTTCCTTGTTTAATAGGAAGATAGGCGAATGCGAAGATGAGGTGGAAGGCCAGTAATTGACCACTTTGTGGCCAATTTACACGAAGAGGATGTCATTCTGTCATACGAAGAGGATGTCATAGGTCAATGTAAGGATGAATTATGATAAAAATAGCAGTCGACCATAAACAAATCCTCTCGATACTGCTGCGTTCATTGGTGGCGGGGTAATCAGCTGTACATAGGAAGAAGATCAACTTCGATTTGTTTTAAGCAATGAAATTCAACGTTTAAAATCTTGTTCAGTTTTGGCAGCTGAAGTATCGGTTTACTTCTTCCATTTAAAATGGTAGAGTCCCCAAGTAATATTTTTCTGCAGTAACGAAATAATACATAAGATTTTAAAATTTGCAGTTTTATTAATTATATTTATTGATACCTTCAACTCAAAGTAAGAAACCTGGAGTCATATAAATCCTTTTTTTTTAATTCTCTGCTAATAATAAAGATAAATGTACGTGCTAAATTGTAATAAATATGAATGTGTGTGTGTGTGTTTCCATGCTGAGGCTCTACAGACACAATTGTTTCCCCTACAACTGCAAATTTGACACATTTATACTTGGAAGGAGGAAATCTGCATCTCAGAGTGATTTTTTTTATACTTTTAATTGTAATTTCTTAAAGAAGTTTAATTAAAATCTAAAGTTTAATTTCGGTGGGGTTTTCTTACAAATTATGAAAATATTATTGCATTAAAAGAATTTTACACATTTTCAATTTTTTTTTAAAGTATCTTTATTAATACCAGTTTAATGTTCATGCAAAATTTTCTGTATTGGTAATTGTTAGCTAAATTTTCAACATTGCATTATATTGTTGCCTTCAAATTCAAATCATTTTTGTTGTTCCATCAAATATCAAATAGCATTATTCTTTTGCATTGTTGAAAGTTTTAAAAAAATGTCTTAACATCTACGGAGTCTAAAAAACGAATAAGAAAATGAAATTACACTATCGCGAATGTCAGAAGAGAAATGAAATAGACATTTTCATTTTTGTTATTACTATAATGTTATGCAAGAAGTGCCCCGACCTAGCCACAGGCCATGCAGAAAATTTGGTGGAGACGCCGAGAAGCAACCTCACATAGCACGAAGAGATAAACCACACTTGATGATACTGGACACTTGCAACAAAAAAGGGCCCCCAGAGAGAATGCATGGTGGACTTTTTACAATAGGAGAGAGCTAAATACAAAAGCTTTGACAAAATGTCTTTAATGGAAGATTTAATGACTGGAATTTTTACGAGTTCTTCAATTTCGAGAGACATCCTTTTTCTTAACCATCTGAGACTGTCGTCTTGCAATTGTGCGCAGGCTTTGATCACGTGATTTATAGAGCCTTCTTCGGTGCGACACTGACAAGTCGAATTTTTGTCAAAGAATGAATAATGGCTTTGATGAGCAGAATGTACACTATGTCCAGTGTATACTTGGTTAAGATAAAAATAAATTATCTTGAATTCGGTTAACAGAAAACTTTTTTAAAATGTTGACAGGTTGCTCGCCCCTTGATGGAATTATACTATCTTTTCCACCAATCTTTAATTATTAGATTTTTAGTCTCATTTCAGAGTTGGTTTAGGTTTAGTTACATTAACGTCCCGTTTGAAACAACACTTGGGCTATTTTAGGACGGACGTCGTAATGACGGGGACGACACCTGAGCTGGCTCCCCCCTCTCCACACCACACCAGCCGGAGGGCGTTTGATCAGGACGAATTGAATCATTAATAGTTATAATAATCATGCAACAGACCCCCTTACATGTCGGTTCTTCGGTGGAATCGGGTCTCGAAACTGAAACCCTCCGGCTATAATATCAAATATATAACTTTCAGATGACAAAGCCATGAAGATCTTCTGGTTAGATACTTGGGATATGCCAAGTACAATACAACAAAATCTCTTAATCATTTTCGAAAATTAGTTTATTTTCGAAGAAATAAGAAAAAAATGTTTGAAAGCATTTCTGACAGATATTTTTCAGCCAAATCATCGACGAAATTTCTTACTGTGGTTCCAAAAAAAGTCGTTATGGATGCACTGTAGAGTTATTTCGCACAAAATGAATAGCTAAAAATGAACATTTTTGAGAAAAAAAATAACGATATATTAGGGTAAAATATAATAAATTTGATATATTTAAGTCATAACGTTTTTGAATCATAGTATTTGAATGTTTCTGAAAGTATAGACCGACGGACAGTCTACCTACATTTGGATCTGGGTCAAAATTTGACAGATGTCTACACTATAGATGTTAAATCTCTGTACCAAATTATATCTATCTAGATCTCTTCATTTTGCCGTTATCGTGTTTATGGTCCAGACAGCATTCCTCAGAATAGAGTTTTCTCAAAATTTGAGAGAAATATGCAGATTAGGAATAAAAATCGTACACAAATTTTCAAACATCTAGTTCAAAGCGATTTTGAGTTATCTTTGTCATAGACAGACAGACGGATATTTTCCAAAAAAATGTGCTTTTAGAACTCAAGGAGGTCTAAGACATGGAGATTCGACAAATTCTGGATGACGAATTCTTTGACAATTACTCTACGAAAAATTAGATACGATCAAGGCATATTACATACTGCAGAAATAAAAAAAATCAATAACAAAAGTTTCGGGAATTATAAATAGTTGCCAATAAATGAGTGAATAGGCCAGAAAACAAATGAGTTACTTTGGAACATTGTCAAATTAACATTTTAATATTACTAAAATTAAGAAATTCTGTAAATAAAATATAATGAGCCTTAGGCGACCCGGCTGGTCGCCTAAGGCTGCTAGTATGATATAAAATTGTTTCCTTACTAAGCGTAATGCAGAACTATTTTTCTAATTAGATTTTAATTCATATGATTATAAAATAATGAATTTTAAGCCAAACAATGTAATATTCTTTAATTCTTAATTCATTAAATCTCTGTATTTAATTTATTAATTCATTTATCTTTTTCCTTCAATATTACATTCCTAGGTGGCACAAAAAAATAATTTTTTAAACAAAATTTCTATGTTAAGAATCTTGTAGTCAATTATAAATGATTTTTTAACTGTAAAAATAAGAAACATAGTAACTAATCTCAATTATATACATAAAATTTATTCTCATATTTATTTAATACTGTTGAAAACATTTGCATTAAAAAAAATATTATAATAAAAGTCAGTTTTACAAAAAAAAAATGCTATTTTTCTTCTAACGATGGATTAAACTAAATTTAAACTTATAGATAATTTCAAGCTTAAACTCAATTTACAAAATCCCATTTTTAGTACATTTTCAAAAGTGACTTACTATTTCTCACAGCATAAAGTTGTAATAATTAAATTTATAAATAAAACCTATATTCAAAAATCTTAAAAATTATTTTTAATAACTTCATATTATTCATTTATTTTTCATAAAACATAATTAATAAAATAAATGCTACTTTTGTTGCATGAATTTTGTATTAAAAAATAAAAGGATGAATTTAGTGAATAATTGAGAATTCTACAAACAATAAATTAAATGCAATCAGCTCAGAATTAGCAGATATTAAGCCCTATAATTATCCAAATGGAATAAGCTATATTTATTAGATTGTTTTTAATTTTTTAAAAATTTGAAGAAATTAGGAAAGTAGGGAAATAATGTAGCAAAAAAAGTTAATTTTTAAAATACTTTCAAAATCTTAGTTATTATTATTATTGCTTATGTAATTGTATTTTTTTACTGACTAATGACAATCACAATTGAAAACAGTGAGTCATTCATTTATTGTCGTTCATCTCATATGAAAATTATAATTATAATCTTAAATGTAATAAAATCTAATATAAGATTTAGGGTATAAAATATTAATAAAAAATATCCACATATTTAAATTTAAACAAACTTTAAAATATTTAACAACGCTCTTTTTTGAAAACATGAATGGATTTCTTTTTAAAATATCATCAGGAACACAATTTCGTTTAATATACTATGATTTCCAAAGTATATATCTATTTGATAATTTCTTTTACATATAGTAGTAATATGTAGATACTTAAATTATCTACTTCTCTTTAGATATCTGAAATAACGCTTCTATTTTAGTAGCACTTTAAAAACTCAGTTTAATTATATTAGCGTCCCGTTTTACAGCAACACTAGGGCTATTTTTGCACCGACCTCTATTTTTGAACCGCGGTCAGATGACGAGGATGGCACCTGAGCTTGCACCCCTCTCCAAGCTTTCACATCACACCAGCTGGAGAACATTTGGTCTCGACGGATTTAACGTGCACAAGATCGTTTACACAACGGTTTTTAGGTGGAATCGGGTTTCGAACCTGAAACCCTCCAGTTCCGAAGCCGAAAAGTTACCACCAGGCCACCGCACGTCTCGTTACTTATAAAACATCTACACATTATCTAGAAGCTATAATCGATTATAACTTGATACGAGAAAAAACATTACTGCTTTGAGAATTTTTGGAAAATTTTTGATTCTTTTCTGGAAAAAGATAATCAAGAGAATTGAAAGTTTAAGCCTAAAGCCCTAAAATTGAAAGTCACTTTTGTTGTATGAGTAAAAGAAGTAAGATAAATTATGTATTTTATAGTTATTAAAAAAATATATACTTTAATGATAAAAAATAATAGTTTGCCAATAAAGTGATAAAACAATTATTTAAATATTTTTTTGTGATTTCCGACAATATATATATTAATGTATGTGTGTGTGTGTGTGTGTGTGTGTGTGTGTGTGTGTGTGTGTGTGTGTGTGTGTGTGTGTGTGTGTGTGTGTGTGTGTGTGTGTGTGTGTGTGTGTGTGTGTGTGTGTGTGTGTGTGTGTGTGTGTGAACTTAATTTAATTAAAAATTAAACTATAATTTTGGTGTTTTATCCACGAAAAATTCTGAAAACGGTATTAAAAAAAATTACATTTGTTACATTGTTACAAATAAAAAATAAAAATAAAAGTTGAAGAATAGATTTTGTTTTTCCAATAAGATATTTGTTATTAAAAGTTTAAGATTAATTTATAAGGATATATTTGTCAGGAATTATTTGTCAATTCATCAGTTTTTATTAATTAAAGATCAAATAAAAATACCTACAAGCATTTTAAAAACTCTCTGAAAATAAAAAATATCCATAAAAAAAACTTAAAGAATTCCATTCGATATTTTTTATGCATTTTGCAATAAGATATTTTTACCTATCTTAAAAGAAATTCTCAAAAAATTTATTTTTTAAGAAGTGTATTCATCATCGCATTCCGGTAGATTGAGATTTATTACCTTTAAACTTTATTTAAAATATTTCTTTCCTTTAATTATTTGCACAAAAAAATACCTGATTTTATATTGGCAAAAGTAACGGTAATCTAAAATGTTAATCAATGCTCCATGAATCATTAAAATTATTTGAAATTGTTCGTTACGTTTGTGTATGAAATAAATATAAAATATATTCTGTATCCATAAAATTGAAATATTTTGAGTCTAGACTTTAATTTCGTTTATGATTCATTTCAATGACATAGTTATTGCAATTAAGGCAATTTAATATTGAATGACATGTATAAATACGAAAATGAACATGAACAAATACGAAATGAACATGTATAAATACGAAATAAACAAAACAGATTCTTTCTTTCTTTCAAAATATGGAAATTGTTATTAATTTTAAATAGAAATATATTTGGTCAATTCATTTCTGAAGTTGTATAAATAAAAATTTTTAAGGAATTTATAACGGATGTAAAATACTCTAATTTCATTGATTATTTGAAAAAACAAAGAGAAAAGACAATTCCGAAGAAATTTCTATAAATTGGAAAGTAAAAAAAAAACATATTTAATTTCCTCAAGGCCAAAGAATTTCCGCCGTATTTAATTGTAGCGATTTTTAATAAATATTATATCACTAGAAAGGATTATGTTTTACTATTATTTGATATTTTTATCACAGTTGCAAGTTTCTAATACATTTTTTCCTTTAATAATATATTGGGAAAATATATGTATGGCTGAAAATGCAAAAACCATTTGCATTTGAATGCCACTGAAAAATAATATAGGATGCCATATTTTGATAAATCTATTTATATTCTAAATACTGTCACTGGGTTTTTCTTGTCTATTTTCTTCACATGAGAGCTGTGTGCTTCGCATTATCGTAAAAGAAATCGAATATATTATTTTGACTTTTTTTCATGGATTGAAGCCAAAATTTAACATAAGAACAATTGTTATCACAAGATCGCATACCACATTCCACTTGTTCAGCTCTTGCTCACATAATTATGTTTCTATATATGTGAAGATAATCAATTTCATTAAATAATCTAATTAACAAATCAAATTAATTCGATTAAATAGAGGGTTCGAATCAAAAGCGTAATCCTAGATAACAACTATGTTAATACATATTTTTGCTGCTTATTTTTTTTGTGGGCACTGTTTTAAAGCTGGATTGAATTTCAGAAATGAATTGATGATAGACGGATGTCAGTCCAAAATATTAAAATGCGGCTTTGTTTTGAATTCGATGGCATCAATTCATCGAGTTCCATCTTCAATTAAATAATGTCTATTTCTAGCGACAGATGGCAGCATGACCCAGACCTTTATTTTTCCCCTGTTCGAAACATTTAACTAACGCCAACGATTTGCAAGTTCGCATATAATATTACTCGTTTATTATTACGTTTTTTTTTTAAATAGTTAGAAAATGATGGATCGAATATTTCATGAAACAAATTAAGACAAGAAATGAAAAATGAAGGAAAGTCTTCGTTTGATTCTTCAAAAATATATATAGAAATAAAACTTTTAAATTTCATTTTTCTTTTCCTTATCTATTATATTTCATTTCATTCATTTGAAAGTATTCAGCTTGCTATTAAATAAAAAAAATGTTTACCTAAATTTATAAGGCAGAACAAAATCTTTTAATTTTTACTCACATATCAGAGAAGGAAAAACTGAAAAAAATGTAAATTAAAATATTGTAATTTGGCTTTCATTCATAAATAAAATTTTTACTACGACGTAAAATAATTTTTAACCAAAAAAAAAAAATGTTTTCCTAAATTTAAAAAAAAAAATTCAGTTATTATGTTAATTTTAATGGCATTAATGAACTATGATATATAATAAATTTAATAACTCACAAAAGATGCAAAGGTAGTTAGTTCCAGAGTGTATTGTAATTCGTTTTAAAAAAGAACAATAGAGGCTCATTTTTTACTTTCTTGTATTCGAAGTATATAAAGAGAAAATAATGTAATTATCAAAAAAATTCAAACATGTGATTTTAACAAATTTCCACTTTTCAGACCTCCATGAGCCCGAAACGTGAATACCCGAACCCTTTCGGCACAAGATATTGTACAGGTTATCTCCACGATGTCGTTCGATGTTCTGAATCATGAGAATATCACAATATTATTAGATAATTTGCGCTAATAGGGAATGGAGAAAATTTGATACACAATTTCAGTATCTAAAATGTAAATTCTTATCAAAGTTTTGAAATAAATCCGTTATGAAAGTTGATCTACTTTGCTCTGTACATTGGCATATATGAATCCATTGTGAGTCCTCAGTGGGTCAATAAAAAGCATAGAAAATGCGTCATTGATTTTTTCCCTCTAAAATAAGAAACACGAAGGTTTCATGTAAAGTATTCTAAAAATAAAAATTTGAGTACTCGTGGTGTTCATGACCATCAGTATGGTCCACATTTTTATTCGGGATAAGAGGATAATACATTTATTAGAACATAAGGGAGAATGTTTTGCAGAGATCACTCTCGCTGTTGTTGTTGTTGTTTTCTTCATTTTTTTTTATTTTCCTTTTATTTTTTTTCCCCGACTAACTGTATTTTCCTCTAGGATGCAGAATTGCAATATATTTTATTAGAAAAAGGATTTACAAGGAACTGCTATCTATATCTATACTTATAATAAAGCTCAATGTGTGTGTGTGTGTGTGTGTGTGTGTGTGTGTGTGTGTGTGTTGGCGCTCTACAGGTCAGGTCATTTGACATACAGCTATCAAATTTGGTACATGTATACCTTAGAGGTCGGTAATGTGCACTTGGGGTCCCTTTTTTTGAAATTTTAATTAGAATTTTAATTATTAGTTAAAAACTAACTTTCCCGCCAAAAAAATCTTCCATTTTCCCCACCGCCAACTTTCAGTTATTTTTTTCTCCCAACAGAATTGAGGCTAGGGTTAAAATTTTTCGGCGGATTATTTCAATCGGTTCTGTTTATTTTCTTAATGTTTTATGCATTTAAAATTAAACATTGTTAATTAATCCATGTTTCACATTCATTCTGAAGTACTTTTGAATTAAAATAACACAGAATAAAGGAAATTAAAAATGTATAATCTGCATAGCGTTACCCCAACTGGCGTGGAAAAATTCACGCACTTGTGTTAACATAACTGGCGAAGAAAATTCACGCATGCGCATTGTTTTCTGACTGTTGACATGGCAACCAACGGATGATTTAAATTATTTTTAGGTTAGTTGCATGCTTTTGTAAGTAAATTGTATTTATGTTAGTTATATATTTTTTGTATATGCTTATAGTTTTAAGTACATCGTTTTTTAAGTAGTTTTTTTTAAACCTGTTTTCAATGATTTAAATTATTTTTAGGTTAGTTGCATGCTTTTTTAATTAAATTGTATTTATGTTAGTTATATATTTTTTTGTATATGCTTATAGTTTTAAGTACATCGTTTTTTAAGTAGTTTTTTTAAACCTGTTTTCGACCGATTACTTTAAACGATTCATTTTATTTTCTTAAAGTTTGATGCATTTAAAATTAAACATTGTTAATGAATCGATCTGTTCATGATGAATCTGAGAAAATTTTGTTGACAAATTCTTGAGATATTACATAACTTAAGAAAGATATTCTTTAGTGCCCATAAAGTTTAAACGCTCAGTGACTCTATTATCAGTAATCATATTATTAAAAAAAATGCTTTGTTTCAGTAAAAAATATTATTATATTAATTGCAGTTTAGTCATTTCCATTTTAATTTTAAGCATAAATTCTGCCGAAACTAACAGAAAATTAGAGAGATACATATTATGTTATGGCTGAAGGACTTTATATTATTTAGAGTGAATTACATGACTATCAAAATTTGAATCTTTTCAAATATTTGGCTGAAGAATCTATTAAAGTTGGAATTACATAAAATATTTAATTATTAAAATTTTAACGAGCATTAAGATTGGCGAACCGGCTGGTCGCCAAAGGCGGCTAGTAGTATATATATTAGTGGGAAAAAAAAGAATCAACTATAATTTTTTGATATTTATTAAATTTTATAACATCATGTATTACATTTTTAGTGTGTTAAATATCTAGCAGAAAGAAGCAATTTTTAAGCAAAAGTGAAGTTATTTTTTATTACTTTAGGTTTTAATTATTTTTTTAAATATTTGTACAAAGTGGAAGCTGAACAAATACTTTCATATATAGGCCAGTCGATTTTTCTCGGTAACTCAGTATTCTTTTTATGGACCACCTGATCTTTTATCTCATTCTGAATTTATCTTTACTCGGAATCAGTTATTAGATAATACAAATAGCTCTTCCAAACGATTTTAGTTTATTAGAATTCAATTATTAAAAGCAAACGATTTTATTAAAAATTCTTAATACACATATTATTTTTATTAAAGCTAACGGTATTGTTTGCTTTCACCATATGGTTTGACAATAAAATTTGTATTATTATATTGATAAAAATATTATTTGTTCTTCGTTGTTATATTATGTTATTTTAATTCTCTTATTTCTAAAACAAATACTTAACATTATTTCTGTTTTCAACTTAAAGTATTTTTGATGAAATGATAATACTCTCTCAGTTATGGGTAAAGAATAAAAGCTTTGCGAAAGAAAAAAAAAAGATTCATAGTTTCAGAAAATAAGATTTCTCTTTCAGAGAAACTGCAAAACGATTAAGATTCTCAAAAAAATGTTGTCAATAACTTATTGAAAGATATTGACCATTATGTGGTTTCAGGTAAATTCGGGGTTTCAAGTAAATAAAATGGAATTATTTGATTGTCCATAAAAACACAATGACTTGAACATTACGGAAAATTTGAGGAGATATAATGAGTTGTGTTATTTATCCAAGCGGATGTTATTACGCTAATAAATACGAGATATAGTACGTGATCTGAATTCGCGGGAAAAAATACCAAAACAACTTTTAAAAAGACTCATGAACTCTGTGGTATCTCGATCGGTAGATGTTGTAATTGTTGGAAATGGGTAAAAAGTATTTATAATTGAGCATTATTTCCGCTCATATGGAAGCGGTCGTAAAGGTGGACCGAGTTTGAAAAAAGGTGACAGAACAATTCCAAGAGAAATTTAATAAGACGGTTTAATAAATAATCGATCCATTTCTTCAGGATTTTAGAAGACTCTGTCGCTCAAAGAGCATTCAGATGACTAGACAGTGGTATCAACAAGACGGGACAACCATCCATACCTCTCGAAAATCTCTAGCCATATAGTCAGGAATACTTTCCAGGACGAATCATTTCACGTGATACTGACTTCCCATATAAGTCCCATTCCCCCGATCTTACACCATCTGATGCCTACTTGTGGGGAATGTTAATGCAGAGATTGTTCAACTGTGAAGTTCCACCAAGAACTAATTAGTGCCTGCATTACATGAGAAAATCATCTCTTTTTGCAGGAGTCTGTAACAACTTTTGTTTCAGGATATGTTTGAGAATCTGCGTGAACAATATGAACACTATCTACAGTGAGGCGGTGTACACTTTGAGAGATAAGAATATCGTACTCTACACCGTAGATTATTGTACTTAGAGTTATAATTTATTATTATTATTTATTTTAATTTTTAGAGATGTAATTTTTAGATAACAATATAATTTGCAAAGAGTAATAAAAGATTACATGCTAAGAATTCGTCTTCAGCTGTTTACCCCTAAAAATTTAAAAAAAAAAACGCATTCGAGTCGAAATTTGAAAACTTCGTAGAAGGATATTATTTTAAACTTGTCTATATTTGAATCATTTTTACTCTAAAATATATGACTTTAATAATGTGTGCACAAGAATATTTTTATTTATTATTTTATTATTTTTATTATGCTTACGTGTAATAATTACGTGTAATAATGCAATAATTAAAATACTAAAAATATTCTAATGGAATAAATTTAAGTTTTATAATGGCTATTTTTCTCATCAAGTTCTTTAACATTCATAACATGATGATCATTTTTTTCTTCAAGTTCCGATAGACTATACTAAAAGACAAATGTAGAGAGCAAATTGAATTTATTACCATGAACTTTATAATACAAATATGGATTTTTATTGATATAATCATGCGAAGATTCAGGTATTTATCATATCAGTGGACCTGTTTCAATCTACTCATTGAGGAACTTTCCTGCCATTAATGCTAAGTGAAAATTAACATTTCTTTGAAGCTTCTAATTTGTCTAGAATTATTATTTTGACATTTTAATCAGTTCTTAAATTTAGGAAAGATATGAAAATCACACGGTTCTCGCTGAATTCTTGGAAGATGACAAGCATTGCACTGCTGCAATAGAAAGTGTTTTAACGATTGAATTTGTTCGAAAGATAAAGAAGAGGATGAAATCCTAGGAAATCAACTGGTCAACAAATATGTCAAAATTGTGACACACAAAGGTGAATGTTTAGCCCTTCCTATTCTATATTTTTTTCTTAAAAGAGACTCTAAGAGCTTCCAGACTAATGAAGAGCTTCAAAGGAACGTAAAAATCCACTCGACTTAATTTACTCGAATCTCACTGAGTTCAAGGAATATGACAAGCATTGCACTGCTGCAATAGAAAGTGTTTTAACGATTGAATTTGTTCGAAAGATAAAGAAGAGGATGAAATCCCAGGAAATCAACTGGTCAACAAATATGTCAAAATTGTGACACACAAAGGTGAATGTTTAGCCCTTCCTATTCTATATTTTTTTCTTAAAAGAGACTCTAAGAGCTTCCAGACTAATGAAGAGCTTCAAAGGAACGTAAAAATCCACTCGACTTAATTTACTCGAATCTCACTGAGTTCAAGGAATATGACAAGCATTGCACTGCTGCAATAGAAAGTGTTTTAACGATTGAATTTGTTCGAAAGATAAAGAAGAGGATGAAATCCCAGGAAATCAACTGGTCAACAAGTATGTCAAAATTGTGACACACAAAGGTGAATGTTTAGCCATTCCTATTCTATATTTTTTTAAAAAGAGACTCTAAGAGCTTCCAGACTAATGAAGAGCTTCAAATGAACGTAAAAATCCACTCTACTTAATTTACTAGAATCTCACTGAATTCTTGGAATATGACAAGCATTGCACTGCTGCAATAGAAAGTGTTTTAAAGATTGAATTTGTTCGAAAGATAAAGAAGAGGATGAAATCCCAGGAAATCAACTGGTCAACAAGTATGTCAAAATTGTGACTCACAAAGGTGAATGTTTAGCCAATCCTATTCTATATTTTTTTCTTAAAAGAGACTCTAAGAGCTTCCAGACTAATGAAGAGCTTCAAATAAACGTAAAAATCCACTCTACTTAATTTACTAGAATCTCACTGAATTCTTGGAATATGACAAGCATTGCACTGCTGCAATAGAAAGTGTTTTAAAGATTGAATTTGTTCGAAAGATAAAGAAGAGGATGAAATCCCAGGAAATCAACTGGTCAACAAGTATGTCAAAATTGTGACTCACAAAGGTGAATGTTTAGCCAATCCTATTCTATATTTTTTTCTTAAAAGAGACTCTAAGAGCTTCCAGACTAATGAAGAGCTTCAAATGAACGTAAAAATCCACTCTACTTAATTTACTAGAATCTCACTGAATTCTTGGAATATGACAAGCATTGCACTGCTGCAATAGAAAGTGTTTTAAAGATTGAATTTGTTCGAAAGATAAAGAAGAGGATGAAATCCCAGGAAATCAACTGGTCAACAAATATGTCAAAATTGTGACACACAAAGGTGAATGTTTAGCCAATCCTATTCTATATTTTTTTCTTAAAAGAGACTCTAAGAGATTGCAGACTAATGAAGAGCTACAAAGGAACGTAAAAGTCTACTCGACTTAATTTACTCTGTTCTCGCTGAATTCTTGGAAAGAGACAAGCGTTATAATGCTGCAATCAAAAAAATTTAACGAATGCATTAGTTCGGAAGACAAGGAAAAGGAGGAAATCCCAGACAACGAACTGGTCAACAAGTATGCTAAAATTGTGACTCTCAAAGTTTTGTATTTAGGCATTCCTATTCCATATTTTCTTTTCTTAAAAGAAACTAAATCTTTCCAGACTAATAAAGAGCTTCAATGGAACGTAAAAGTCTACTCCACTTAATTTACTCGGTTCTCGTTGAACTCTTTGAAGGAGATAAGTGCGTTGTATTGTTCCAGTAAAAAGTCCTTCCTAGCGAGTGAACTCGTTCAAAAGACAAGAAGGAGAATGAAATTCTTTCTTGTAGAATATCAATTTTTGCCTTTTAAACCTTCAAAGATTTCACTGCAACTTCAATTACTATTTTAGCACTCTTTGGCCAAATCTCACATGATCAACTTTTTAAATTTTTTAACATCCATTGGTTTTTATTCTTTCATTAGCTTATATCTCTGCTATTTAATCGTGTCTTCTGCAATAATTGAGCTTCTTGACAATTTTATCGCCTTTTCGCTACTTCTAACCATTGGAAAACTTTTTTTTTAAATATATGATCATTCCGGAATGAATATTTTAAGAAACACCATGAAATAATTATATTTTTGAATGTTCGCAAAAAATTGATTGAAATAACATCTATGAAAGTAACATACACCAATTAAAAGCCAAAAAGTTATTTAAAAATTGGAAAAGTTTTTTTTTTTTAATTAAATAAAGTAAAAACCTGTTAGTTTAGAAATTTACAGATAGACAGAATACAAAAATACAGATTTACAGAATTACAATCCAAAATTTTACAGATAGCATAAGAAATACATTATCTAGTTATTGAAATAGAAAATAACCTGTAATATCTTTAATTATTGAGAATCTACTGATAAATAACATTAAATTGTCGAATTTTTGAATTGCAAAATATTAAAATAGTTATAGAATATTTCTATATTAAAAAAAAATCTTATTCCCTAGTTTGGAAACTGTAAATGATATTGAGAAATTATTACTAAATTTGAACAAAAATTATGCATTAGATTGTAATTGATAAATTTGTCCTAAAACAGTTCTAAAATTTTGAAAATAGCATCTTAAGAGTTAAAATATTTATTTTTAAATTATATTATGTAAACATAAAAATTGATATAACTTCCCAAGAAAAGATAATAAGTCTGTTTTAGAACACATTAAAAAAGGCAGAAATTAAGAACACTGAATGAAAAAAATGTATGTTCTTGCAAAGAAATTAACTTTTTAATGTAGAAACCTACTTGAAAGGGGTGCAGGATACATTTTAAGAAAAAATTGTATTAATTTATTTAAAAATTTGAAAATTTTATATTGAGTAACCATTTTACAAATAATCAAAATCATCACATAAAAGTTTTTAAAAATTTGTTTTTAAATTTTGAATTGAATTTTCAAAGGAAATGTGAAATTATTTTAAATCGCTAAAACTGAAAATATTCTTGGTCAATTTTCAAAAAACACACAAATATATTTTAAATATAAAAACAACTATAGAAACCAAAAATCTAAACACAAATATATAAAGTTTAATTTTGATTCATCAATTTAAAAAAAATATTGATCCAATAAAAAGTGAAAAATATTTTAATGAAAATTTCTAAAATTCTAAGATACATTTTTACTTTAAAAAATATGACTTTTTAAAACATTTTTTTTTTCAAAATCCCTGAATCAGAATTAAAATAAAATATATTATAAAAAAAGATATGTTTCGAATTTCACCCTTTAAATTTTATCGATTTTTGAATTATAGCAACAATCTGAATACAAGAAATCTGGAAATCATCATGGTGAAAACCGTGTAAAGCTTTAAAGTCAGTATTAATATTAATTAAATACATAAGTATGTTTTTAAAGCATCCGGAAAAATAAGCCACTTCTCCTTTCTTCTTACATCTTTGATTTAGTTTTGTTTTCACCAGTTCTACTTTTTTGCTGTAAAGTTCTCCATTGATTTGAATAACGCTTTCCCCTTATGTCGCCTCCGCAGTTTCCGAAACAAGCTTACAGATGATTGGCATGGTGTCTAGAAACCAAAATCAAACAAATTTTAAGTTGATACCTTTATACCATTATTGGAATCTGATGGGCCTCTAGAAGCAGCAATGTCTACCATTACTTTAGAACAGTTTGCACTTTTTGAACGACGGTTCCAAATAACAATATAAAGTGATTCATTCCTGACTTGTGTTTCGCCTCTTTAATACCTTTCCAACAGACTCAATGAAGCTAGGCTTGGAAATATGGGCATCATTTTGGCGACAACTTCTCGCGGAGGAGTTTTAATGGCTGTCTTCTGAGTAATGTCTTGAATAATGTTTCCAAATAACAATATGAATTAACTCATTCTTGATTTGTGTTTTGCCTCTTTAATAACTTTCCAACAGACTATATGCAGCCAGGCTTAGAAATATAGGCATAATTTTGGCGGCAACTTCTGGCAGAGGAGTTTTAATGGCTGTTCTTCTGAGTAGTAGGTTTTTGAACAACGGTTCCAAATAATAATATGAAATAATTCATTCCTGATTTGTGTTTCGTCTCTTTAATACCTTTCCAGCAGACTATATGAAGTTAGGCTTAGAAATATAGGCATAATTTTGGCGACAACTTCTGGCAGAGGAGTTTTAATGGCTGTTCTTCTGAGTAGTAGGTTTTTGAACAACGGTTCCAAATAATAATATGAAATAATTCATTCCTGATTTGTGTTTCGTCTCTTTAATACCTTTCCAGCAGACTATATGAAGTTAGGCTTAGAAATATAGGCATAATTTTGGCGGCAACTTCTGGCAGAGGAGTTTTAATGGCTGTTCTTCTGAGTAGTAGGTTTTTGAACAACGGTTCCAAATAATAATATGAAATAATTCATTCCTGATTTGTGTTTCGTCTCTTTAATACCTTTCCAGCAGACTATATGAAGTTAGGCTTAGAAATATAGGCATAATTTTGGCGGCAACTTCTGGCAGAGGAGTTTTAATGGCTGTTCTTCTGAGTAGTAGGTTTTTGAACAACGGTTCCAAATAATAATATGAAATAATTCATTCCTGATTTGTGTTTCGTCTCTTTAATACCTTTCCAGCAGACTATATGAAGTTAGGCTTAGAAATATAGGCATAATTTTGGCGACAACTTCACGCAGAGGAGTTTTAATGACTGTTCTTCTGAATAGTGGGTTTTTGAAGAACGGTTCCAAATAACAATATGAAATAATTCATTCTTGATTTGTGTTTCGTCTCTTTAATACCTTTCCATCAGACTATATGAAGCTAGGCTTAGAAATATCGGCTTCCTTTTGACGGCAATTTCAAGCAGCGGAGTTTTAATGGCTGTTCTTATGAGTACTGGGTTTTTGAACAACGGTATCGAATTTAAACTAATTCATTTCTGAAATGTGTTTCGCCTCTTTAATACCTTTCCATCAGTCTATATGAAGCTAGGCTTAGAAATATAGGCTTCGTTTTGATGACAACTTCACGCAACGGAATTTAATGGCTGTTCTTCTGAGTAGTGGGTTTTTGAACAATGGTTCCAAATAACAATATGAACTGATTCATTCTTGATTTGAGTTTTGCCTCTTTAATACCTTTAAAACAGACTATATGAAGCTAGGCTTGGAAACATAGGTATCATTTTGGCGACAACTTCTCGCAGAGGAGTTTTAATGGCTGTCTTCTGAGCAGTGTGTTGTTGTTTCATCGCCAGGATTCGATTAATGAAGCACCAAGATTCAAGCCCAGGGGGGCATATTGTATATTTTTGTTTGCAGTGTTGTAGAATGGCATCAATATCCCTATGTATCCCTTTGACACTGTTTTTATTTCTATCTATGAAGTGGCTATAATATATGGTAATCTTTGTATAATTGTATCACTCACACTTCCGTTGTTCTTTCCACCGAGTGTTATGCCCCTTTTCTTTTCATCGTTTACTAGTGTACTTGGTGCATAAGACAATTATCTGAATGCTAGATTTTTAGAACAATATACCGCAAAAATAATCCTATATATCGTTCTAATTAAGACAGGAATATGATTCAAACGTCATTTTAAGCATAAAGAAACCGAAAATATTTTTAAATAAAAAAATGCAAAATTCAATGACTTTTGCGTCCCGGACCCCTTTAAACAAATAACAGTTAGAACTTATTTTCCCAGGAACTAAAATCCAATGGGCTTTTATTGCAGGTTGCTGCCCGAGTCACCTCGGTGGCTACTTGCGCATGGGAAAACAGAAGAAGTGCTGGTAATTCTAAAGAAAGCTGCAAAGAGGAACGGATTGTACTCAGAAGATACAGAAGCCAAACTTAAAGCTATGATTTCTAAATCCACAAAGGTCAGAAATGCGACTTAAACAAGTTCATTCTAATTTTAATGAAAAAAAATCTTATTTTAACATCTTATTCTAATTTTAATAAACATGGTAGGAAAAAGAATAAAAATAAGCGTAGCATAAGGAACAGGACTATTATAAGCTAAATAGAACAATCTATCAACATTTGTCTATCACAACATGTTCTATCAAAATTTGAAATTTAAGAAATACTTTACTGACAGGACCATTGAGATTCGAATTTCATTAAAGATTTTATTTAAATTTTTTATAAGCATAAATCCCTGTGAACCATTTGACCATCGAAGATATATTTGTCATAACACATCAAACAACTTCAAGATATGACAGAACAACTGATAATTATACCTACAAAAAATTCAATATAATATATTGTTAATCATAAAATTTAATGGATATACTATGAACTTAATGGATAATGACAGACGATACTTCAATTTATGAAAAACACAAATATAGGTAATAAAAACACAGTTTATATGTGCACAAAAAAAAGCAGTAATAAAAGTCAACACAACAGAAGCAGAAATAAAATCACTATATAAATAATAGCACAATAGAGCTCGGTACGTCAATTATGTTCCAAAAATAGAATTGATAGAATGATTTCATCCTCTCGCACTTTTATAAGTTTTCTGACAAAAATACTGAATAGAAATTTAGGGTACCCTTCTGCATAATATTTCTATATATCATCATATAATCGTATTTGCATCATTTTCAAAAATTAAATCTTTTATAATAGTAGTACACATTAAACTGAACCATTACCTGAGCTTTTTAATGTATGTTGAGACAAAGTCAAGTATTATTAAAATTGAGAAATATATTATAAGTATTTGGTGCGTGGTTTAACACGCAGTGCCAAATTTACTTGAAATTAAAGTATTAAAACATTTTTACTTAATGAAAACTGCCAGCCATGTAAATAACAAAAATAAATTT
This sequence comes from Argiope bruennichi, assembly GCF_947563725.1. Classification (NCBI taxonomy): domain Eukaryota; kingdom Metazoa; phylum Arthropoda; class Arachnida; order Araneae; family Araneidae; genus Argiope; species Argiope bruennichi. Next base: position 34,607,083 of record NC_079157.1, read on the forward strand.
TAATTACAAATTAAATTAACAAATATATATCATGATACATTGGCCGTAATTCCATCGACCAGCACGAGGCAGAAGTTCGGCGCAAGCCGGCGAAAGCAGGAAGTGAGTCACTCGTATTCGTTGGAGAGCAAAGTTCATCTCCTTAGGTATGATTGATGCTTATCGCCAACTGGCGAAACAAACAGTCATTTATCGCCTGTTTGGCCGCTGCAAGTACAAGGGGAAAAATTGCAAAATCAATTATTTTTCTAGCCTATCGTTTCTGAGAAAGGCTTCTACCTAAGGTTGGGACAATGTATATATGTATCTATTTTTGTTTATTTTTCTTTCTTTTTTCATTTATTTATTAATTTATATTTTTTCCTCTTTTCTTTAAAATTCTTTTATTTTCCTTTCGTCATTTTTTCTATTTATTTTTGTTTTGATTCTGAGTTTAAATTATCTGTATTTAATACATTTTATTGTTCTCTAATTATGTTCGAATAACAATGTTATTGTGTGATATTCTATAAGCAATATTAATCGAGACTCCTTCTTTATGCCGTCTCTTTATTTTTTGTTTTGGTTTATTACTTTATTTGGCTGTCTTTGAGCATCCTTTGATCTTAGCATGTTCAGTGGTGCTCAAAATTTTGGACACTTCTGAAAATCTTTATGTTTTTTTTAACTTTGTATGCTTATAGAAAATGTTACGTTTCACAAAATGCAAAATCTTTCATATCATTTTAAAGAGAATTTAAGGTTGATTTCAATACAAAAAGCAAAATTGAATTATTTGCAAAACAAAAAAGTTATACTTACTTTAATCTGAAAAACAAACATAGTGATAAAGTGGATTGTAATTTCTAACTTTCCTGACCAATCACTGTCCTTGTTCTGGGAACCAATCAGATATTAAATACTGCCAGCAAAGGCTGACATCATGTTTAAAGTTACAGCAAGTCATTATTGTGCTTTGTTTTGTAGAAGGAAGACTGTTTTTTTATGTAATCAAATTACAAGTAAGACATTTTGTTAATCTTTATAATATTTAGTAGCAATTTTTGTAAATATTTCTAATATTTAGTCAAGAAGCAATGCCATCAAATAAAAGAATAGATTAGACCCCTAGAACGAGAACTAAGATTATTGTGTTACAAGAATGTGGTCTTTTCTATGTTGAAATTGCAAGACAAATGGATGATTCAATGACTACATCTGGAGTCCAAAAGTTCTGTTTACGATATCGGGAGACAAATTCAATAAAAAACAAAGCAAGAAAAGGCAGAGAAAGGTGCACTACATCTGTTGATGATAGAAAAATAAAAAGTCTATGTCTCTAAGACAGAAGAATGTCATCAGCAGGAAGGTATAAAAGTCCAATTAATCCAGTAAACCGCTTGCTAAATCAAAGAGCGCTCGTAAAAAATATAAAAACAGAGAGAAGCACAACTCAACATAGAAGTTTCCAATTTATTTTGGAGTATATTTCATAATTCACTTGATATATCAAATGATTATTCAAAAAAAAAATTCTGATCCATTATAAAGTTTAGAATATTACAAAACACTGAGAGAAATAGTATAAAAGTTTCAAGACTGGTCAACATTTGAAAAAATTTCATATATGTTTATTTCTAAAAACAAACGTTAGGTATATTGTGAGTAATCAAAAAATTTATTACAGTGTTTTTGGACTCTAAAACTATAAATTTGTCAATTTTTTTTAGAAAAACAATATATTTTAGAGTACCATCTTTTCTGAACATTTTGATACTAAAATTTTAACTATATTATCAAAACTTCTGGAGTTATCGAGGGAAAAAAACCCATAACAACACCGATTAAATGTAAACCGAAACTTCCTCTGCAAGAAAGTCAAAAGAAATACAATCGCAGTATTTTTGTGATGCACATAAAGACAAAAGAAAGGTAAAAGTAAATGTAAAATAAATAATAGACAACGATATCATAATAAAAAAGGAAATCTATGATCGCAAATTTCATCCAAGTCATTATTTGTCTTAATTAATTTAAGTCATTAACCAGATTAAACTGGTTTACGAGAGCTCCAAAACTTTTTTGACAACCAAGAAAGAATTGAAAATGAAAATTGCCATTGATGTTTTATTCATTGCCTACGCAATTTCGAGCTTCAAAACCCCCTAACCAAAACAACATCATGTTCTCACAAAAAGGAATGCCGCGTTTCAAAGCTGAATAACGAGCGTTTCCGTCGCAATGCGATTTCCAAATGATAAACTATTTACCATTAAATTTTTTAACATATTAATTTATATAGAATTTTTATAAAAACAATATTTTTGTAAACACGAACTGCTATTTTCTAATTTCTGAGATCGTAAAACAGTTTCATAATGGAATAATCTTAAAACAGGAGTCAAATCCTTCAATGTTTCTCACTTAAGAATGAATGAAGTGATATTTCCACATTGGGGGGAAAAGAAAATACTTTTATCAAAACTATTATTAAACGCGAGTGAAGTTTTTTTGAACATATTATAAAAATTAAATTATTTAATTTCCTCCGAAAAAAATTACTTTCTATGAAAATAACAACTATGATGTCATAGTTCTACGTTAACTTTTAAAAACGCATCTATTGTCAACGAAGCATACGTAATAATAAAGCAATACTAGTAAAAGCATGTCAACCTTTTAAAAACACGTCTGCTTTCAAAGAAGCATACATAATAATAATGCAATACTGGTAAAATCAGGTAAAAAATATATATTCGATTAAAAGATGATGATGAAAATTGCCACTTATGCTGCCTATAAGATTTCATTGCCTACGTGATTTCGAGTTTCAATATCCATTGCCCACACGATTTCGAGCTTCAATATTCATTGCTTACGCGATTTCGAGCTTTAAAACCTCCTAACCAAAACAACATCATGTTCTCACATGATAAAAAAATTCAAAATAGCGGAAAAATTTAAACTAACTAAGGGAAGTGGCTATGCTTCTAGGGCGAGGGTGTTCAATGTGCATTACTTTGCTCAAATTCTTTGTTTTCTATTTTTTACTTCGACGTTATTTTTCTGAAAACTAGAAATGAAGCTTTTACTCTGGATTTCTCAAAATCTACATATCCCATTAATCTAAAATTCCATGCACAAGCTCAAAATACGTTTTTCTGTGACTTATGCATTAGTTTTTAGACAGATTATTCATAGAAAAATTTGATTTTAATTTTAATTTCATTTTCCTAAAATTTCAAATGTTTTTACAAATATTTTTTCAAAACATTTTATAAAACAAAAGTGACAATTTAAGTTAGTTAAAGGTAGTTCTTATGCTTCTGTATTTACATAACTTTATTAAAATTCCTTTTTTTTTTAACCATTTGGTAACTTTAATGTCATTTTTCTAAAAATAATGACGCTTGAGTGCAGAGAATATCTTAAAAACTATTTATCCTATTTATTTGGAATTTCAAGCGCATGCTCAAAACAAGTTTTTCTGTGATTTATACATCAATTTTTAGATAGATTATTCACAGAAAAAATTTTGCATGAATTTTAATTATATTTTTTTCTTAATGCTTCAATTTTTTTAATAATTGTATTTTAAAAATATTAATAAAAATGTATGTATAACTTCAAAATTAAATATTTTGTCTGCAAATTAATTTTAATTTTGTAAATTTTAACCAGTTTTTAAATTCAGAATCCTGCTCGCAGCAAAATATTGATTTTTAAGATTTTGAAAAATATCCAACTGATATTTCTTTATAACTTTTTAATTTTTTAAAAAAATTGCATGAAAACATGAGAAATAATATGATTGTGTATGAATATTTTATGGCTAAATTTACTAACTTTTCTATTGCTTCGATTAATTTTTCTATTGTTTCGATTGTAAATTAGATGGGTAGGGAAAGGAGGGTTTTTTTGCTTCCATAAAGTAATTGTTAAGAGATCAGAGACACTTTAAAAGCCCACCCAAGGGAAAAAAAACCATCTTGAATAAACAAAAATAGACAAAAATAGAAAAGGGAAAATGAAATCTTTTTAGGAACAGTGAAAACGATTATGGTTTCATTTGCAGTAATAAAAATAGTATTATGAAAAAAAAATCTTCAAAAGTTAAATAAATCTATATATAATGTTAAAACGAATAAATGTGTACCACTGAAAAGATATATTAAAGAGGATGTTACATTTGATATATTATAAAATTTAAGTATATTATAGCTCCAAAATTTCATTTCATTTATAATTAATTAAAATTTCGGAAAGGTTGCGCTGAAGTGTACATTTCCATCTGCTCATTATATATTTGTCAGGTTTAATTTCTCTTGATAAAACTGTCTGACGAGTAGAGCATACACATTGTCCCTAATTATTGGTAGAGATGTTAATATTTATTGTTATTAAATTTAAATTGTGTCATGCAGAATGAGAAATGCAGCATACAGAATTCAAGATCAATCATTCAAAACACTCTATAGGAAATAATGTTGAAATTCGAGCCACACATTAAATTTAGCCACGCTTAGATATTTCACAGACTTTATTTCCACTTTGAAACTCATGAATTCAAGCACTTCCTAAAGATACTAATTTTATTTTCGGAAAAACGTGTAAGAAAGCGAAAAAATTTTATTAAACGTGTACAATTTTTCAATAATCTTAGTAAGTTTTAAATATATTTTTTAATGAATTGCGCAACAACATTTTTCAATGCTTTAAATTCTGGATTCTTTTATACTTTTATAATGAACTGTATTTTTATAGTTCTAAAGTAATATTGCTCATGATATATTCTTAAACCTTCTCAATGTATCTGTTTATTTTATTATGAATTATATCACATGCTAGTCACCTTTGATGATCAGCTAGTGCTCAGGAGGTACAGGTTATATTTAATTTCAAAAAATCCTTTAGGTACAACTTTAAATCTATGATTCCATCAAATTGTCAAATATTAAAGTCGTATTATTTTAAATTATTATATCTTAAATATGTTCTGCTCATTGTGTTAATGAACTTTCTTAACGGAGTCCAGTTCTATGACGTCACAGTTGCATTAAAAGTGTAAATTTTTGATTTATCCGACTTCTAACTTCCGAAAATATGCAACTTTTTTCTATTTTTCTTGTAAACTTGTACGCAGATATTAAATAGAATTCTTTTCCTTTAGCTTTCAACAATGGAAGAAAATCACGTGATCAAATATTAGATGTGACAATGAAAACGATTTGAATTTCAAAACAACAATGTTACTTTTGGTAATTAGGCAAAAGGTTTTTTTTCAGAAAATTCTCGAAATTCGTAGAAAATCGTGCGCGATTGTTAAAATAGCATCATTAAAAAAACATTTTTTTTTTTTTTTTTTTTTAAGATTTTGAAAAAAAAATTATGCAATAGAATATTTTAGAAGTTACCGTGGGAAATTTCGGAATTCAACTTAATTTTTTAATTAATTTAAACTTTAATAAAAATGTCAAAATACTGGCTCTACAGCACACAATCCTCTTCCCTTTCCTATAGATATATATATAATTTGTAAACTGAAGTCAAACGGCTTAGTTTAAAACATGAACGCACACATATTCATGGTCTTCTTTATTTTTATTAGATTTTTTTTTTATTTTATTGAATACTAGCCGACTTTGGCGACCAGCCTGTTAGCCAATCTTAATGTTCATTAAAATTTTAATAATTAAATATTTTATGCAATTCCTACTTTAATAGCTTCTTCATTAAAATATTTTAAAATTTCAAATTTTGATAGTCATAAAATCCACTCATAATACTATAAAGGCCTTCAGTCATAACGTAATATGTATCTCTCTAATTTTCTGTTGGCTCCCATAGAATTTATACTTTAAAGTGGAAAGGATTAATCTGCATTTAATATAATAATATTTTTTACTGAAACAAAGCATTTTTTTAATAATATGATTACTGATAATAGAGTCACTGAGCGTTTAAACTTTATGGGCACTAAAGAATATCTTTCTTAATTTATGTAATATCTCAAGAATTTGTCAACAAAATTTTCTCAGACTCATAATGAACAGATCGATTAATGAACAATGTTTCATTTTAAATGCATTAAACTCTAAGAAAATAAAATGAATCTTTTAAAATAATCGGTCTAAAACAGGTTTAAAAAACTACTTAAAAAACGATGTACTTAAAACTATAAGCATATACAAAAAATATATAACTAACATAAATACACTTTAATTACAAAAGCATGCAACTAATCTAAAAATAATTTGAATCGTCCGTTGATATTGGTTGTCATGTCAACAATCAGAACACAATGCGCATACGTGAATTTACAACGCTAGTTACGGTAACGCAAATGCGTGAGTTTTTCTAAGCCAGTTGGGGTAACGTTATGCAGATTAGAAATTTTTATTTCCTTTTTTCTGTTTTATTTTAATTCAGTTTTATTTAATTCTGTAAATTTGAAAACTGTGTAAAAAAATCTAATTTTAAAAGTTTTCAAAATTAGAGAAGAATTTGTGCCACAATTCAATTGATAGCCTTGAAAAGGAATTCTGTAAGTTTTAAAATGATTTTGAAAATTAAAAGTAACTTTGTAAGTTCAATTTTTGACTCTTTTCACTTTTTTGACTTTCAAGTTTTTGATTAAATCTGTTTTCGAAATGTCAAATTAAAAATTCGAAATGTAAAATTTAAAAATACTTTCGAAGCACGCATTCCATGACTTAATCATAGTTATGTTCTATAAACCCTTAATTTCTCGAATTTTATTTTATAATTTCATTTTACAGCTGAAACTTTTCTAAACATTTTTTTGGTATTGCACATGTGTACACGTTAATTAGACTAAAATATAGAGTGAAAAATTTAAAGGTCACTATTGATTTTTCTCTCAGAAGCTCTTACTTTAAAGTCATTTTTCTTAATACATTTTCAGAGCTTGCTTTCAGAATTAAATATACAGTGGCTCAAACAATTGAGAGTACACCTTATTTTTACTTGATAAATCTGACTTTCAATAACACATTAACGAGAAGAGCAAACATGTTTTTATTTTTATGCATAACAAATAGTTTCATTTAAAGTAAAAACAAAGAAAAATTAACAAAAAACTTCTAAAATGAAAAGTTTCAGAAGCATTTTAAATAAACATACGCAGATTTTTGCCTCAAAAAATTGAGAATACACCAATGAAACAAACACACTGCATAAATGTGGTATCTTTTTCATTGCAAACAGCAGTTACACACACCACCACAGTACCCCGCCATCAATGTCATTGAGTATCTGTGGGCCACTCTCGAAGCAGTGGTCCAAAAACACAAAATTAGAAACAAAACCCATTTAAAACAAGTGTTGCAAGAAGAATGGGGTAAAATATCTTCAGATACCTCCAAAAATGGGTCGAATCGTTACCACGACGTTTAGAGGCCATTATAAGAGCCAAATTACATGAAACTTAATAGTTTCACTTTGTTTCTTTGAGTGATATTGCAATAATTTCATTGGTGTATTCTCAATTTTTGAGGCAAAATTCTGCGTATGTTTATTTAAAATGCTTCTGAAAATTTTCAATTTAGAAGTTTTTCGTTGATTTTTCCCTTATTTTTACTCTAAATTAAACCATTTGTCATGTGTAAAAATAAAAACATGTTTGCGCTTCTCGTTAATGTGTTATTTGTATTGAAAGTCGGATTTATCAAATAAAAGTAAGGTGTACTCTCAATTGTTTGTGCCACTGTAAATGGTTCATCGTGCCAATGTGAAAATTTCCAAGTATGCTTATACACACACAATAAAGAAAATCACGCAAAATTAAAGCATTATTTTGTATTCTTTTCTTCAGTGCTTACTAATATGCAAAAAAAAATGATTTCAAAAACGTGTAATTGTATTTTAACAACCTAAAAAGTAAAATATATCCATTAAATCTATTAAAATATTTACCGCTTTGTATGATTATTAAGATGCATTTTTGGGAGTAAAATGATGTAACATTTGTTAATATAAGTTTCTTAGTTTGTGAAAAACTTTCAGAGAAAACAAATTCCATCTTAAACAATTTATACTGAACATATTCTTCTTTTTCATATATATTTTAATTAAAGAAAATCATTTCACTTACTTAAAAATTCATACTTATAAGGTTAAAAAAAACTCATCGCTTTTCTAACAATGGACGATTGCACAATATAAAAGTCACGTGATCTTTCCAAACCAGTTTAAACCGGATCTTCGCAAGAAAAAAATAATAATAAAAATTTTCCTCTAAATAATAATAATTGGCCTCGATCTCGAACGATTTTGAGATTTGGAACGATTTAAATATATATATATATATATATATATATATATATATATTTCTAAATATCGACGCGTGAGTAATCTGATAGCCATGTGATTATTTGAAACTGGTTTATACTGGTTTTTCACCAAAAAAAATTGTTGAATCGGAAAAAAAATTTTAGAACTCGATTGACTTTGAGATGGTCAAAAACCATCGCCTTACTAAATGTTGATGATTGCGAAATATCAATCATATAAGAACATGATGTTTTCTGTCGAATTGATACCACGTCACTTTAAAAAAACAATGTTCTCAGGCGGTAACTTGAAATTTGCGATAAACCTAGTCGGTAACCTTAATGCCAATAGAAGAGATATTAGTTAAACCGAAAATCTTTTTTGTTTCAGATCCATGGTGGATAAGCTCTATCCTCTACTTAATCGGAAAATTCTGCATCACTGCTTCCTTCAGCATTATTTACATTTTCACTGCTGAGCTCTTTCCTACCACGGTGAGGAACGCTGGTCTTGGCGCTGCTTCAATCAATGGGCAGATTGGCTCTATTGTCGTGCCGTTCATGAGAGAACTTGTAAGTACACTATATGGCTTTTACACTGTTTGTCGAGTACACTTAAATCGTATATTGTAGCGGTTTGGTATGTGCGAGGATAGAACCTCGTACCTTGTGGTTCTCAGCCTAGTAACATGACCACAATACAAAAGCAATTGCTCGCGTAGCGTAGATATTAACTGGCTTATAAGCTTTTACCACTGACTCTCCCTCCAGTGAGTCGAACGATATGGCTGTTGAGTGGTGATGTATTAGCTGTTGATTCAAATGCGTATGTACCCATTTGAGTAGCGCCAAGCGTTATGGCGAGCGTGTGTGGGTGAGTGGTTGCTGATGCTGTTGCTGTGTCAAGTGAGTCTGACCACTGGGTTGCTGCGGCCTTTTTTGGGGTGTTGCTGCGTCAAGTGAATCTGATGACTTTTGGGTTGCTGCGTCAAGTGAGTCTGACGACATTGGTTGTGGATAGATGGCGCCACAACAGCTTTACGAAGGTTGAAGGTTCATGGTCCAAGGTCCAAGGTCACCAATGTAACCGATTGGGATGAGCGTAAATAGAACCTGGGACATTGTGGTTCGCAGCCCAGTAATATGACCACGATACAAAAGCAATTGCTTGCGTAGGGTAGCTGTTAACTGGCTTATAAGCTTTCACCACAATATTTTTTCCGTTCCTTTCAAGCAATTCTTTTTGCTTGATAGATACATCAAATTTCGTTGTAAAATACACAATCAAAAACCTGACAAAGACAAATTCAAAAGAGGAAAGATAACTCCCTGCTAAGTAAACTATCCAATATGAAAGCAATTAAAAAAATCACAGTTCATGGAAGAGGAAAGTAGAACCTATACCCAAATCATTGACATTTAGACCTTTCAGGATATCAAACAATGAAATCAAATAAAAAATGAGAAAAATTTTCATTTTTTTTCAAACAATAAAACATTAAATAAAAGTGGTCAAACAATAAAAAAAAATGTTGACAAATAAAAGGGGATATATGTTGTGAAATATAATTCGTTGTATGTTCCGTGTTTACATTCGTAGTAAAGATGGAACATTTAAAATCTGTTTCACTGTCTTTGAGTGTTATGAAACATTTCATAAATTTAATTATATTTACTTTTAATTCAAGGTATGGAACTGCGTATAAATGAAATTAAATAGAATAAATTTTGTGAATTACTAATCCGTAATATTGTTTTTTTACCATGTCAGTCTTATTGATGGACAAATTTGCATACACCTAATGATGGAACTTGATGATCATTTAATAACTTGGTGATAAACTTGGCGATTTTGGCGAAAAAATAAAAAAATCTGGAAAAATGCAAGAATCATGGCAATATCTCTGTCAGAAACCAAGTCCTTTTGTTATTTACTTAAATCTTAAAATTAATTTCCGTCTCTTCTCCCAAATCATGCAAATCTTATAAAAACTCGTTTGCTACCAGAAATAACAAATATACTTTTTGTATCAAAATGAGTGCCTGGTAAGTTATTGCAAAAAATTATTCTATTTTGGTGGTCATACGTTAAGTTGTATCAATTTGGTAATCGTCCTCTTTGGAAAGATTTCCACTGCTACTTGAAATTTGTGCAAAATGCAAATATTTTTTAAAAGCTTTACTTTCTCGTGATCCACTGTAGATATAACTGCGATTAGTAAGAAATTTGAGGAATTTACTGTGAAAATGGAATAGCGCATGTACCGTCCAACTGCAAAATTTTGCCAAATAAAAAGTGTTTCATCCATTATTATCTTTCAGTTGTACATTTTTGTGAATCTTCTTCCTCATACTGTTTGCTTTCCCATTATAAAATCTTCTTACGTAATTTTAGTTGTTTTTGTGATTTCTACTGCTACAAAGCAGTAGACTGAAGTTTTAATAATCAGCCTATACAAAAAAATAAATTCGATTACATAGCAAAATATGTTTCTATTTGTGTATTTTTTTATAAAAAAATGAAAAAAATATTTTTTACAATTAATAGTATAGTTAACTAGTTCTGAAATGATGATAAATGCCATTATCAAATCGAATTATTGTAAAATCCTTTCATTCCAGTTGAGAAAAATGTTGACAGATGTGAAACATTTAGTGATTGCCTTAGATGTATATTCCAATAAATTTAATTATAATTATTTTAATCTCTCGTCCTTAATTATTTTTGATAGTGTATTACTTCTAATAGAAATCTCTTATCCTAAGAGGGAATTTTTTCACTAAAAAAGAGCATACAATAAAGTACTTTTTACTTTTTTTATATCTCAGTTTGAGACCAATTTTGTTCATTGGCTTACAGATTACATTAAAGATGGAGAATATTTTTCTTTTCCTGTCACAGTTTGGCGATAAATGAGGAGTCAGGAAATTTTGATACCATAAAAATGTTTCAATACGCAAAACATATTCTCGATAATCTGTCTAAATGTTTATTTTTGATACTAGTTTATATATCAGTTTTCCCATGATACTGTTTTCAGGTGGGCATAATATCTGTAAATTGCATAATAAAAAACAATAACTTTTCAGAACATTCCACTGGCTAGATTGTTAGATTTAGAACTACAATATTTGGTATAATGTTATTTGGCAGAGAATAAATTTTTTTTAAAAAAATGAAAGGAATTTTCAAAATTTAAATTAAATAATCAATTAATTAAAATTCTTAGAGATTGTAACGGTTTTTCGTAATAGCTATGAAACATATTATTGAACAAAAAACGTTTTTATATTACACTGAAATTCAAAAATTAATTTATTTTTGGCACCAATTTTATTTATGCTAGTTTTCCCCTTTCATTCAATAAACTTTTCAAAGTTTACTATACAACGGCTGATGCTATAAAAATTTGAGAATGGTTCATCAATGAACGCTCAACAGTCTTTTTATTTGTGTAAGACACTGTAATTTTCTATTTCAAATACATAATTTTTAATTTTAAGAACGCTAATAAATTTGTATTTCAAAGATATTAATTTTCAATGCTTGCTTGATTGTTTTCCCCAATTAAATGCAAGTATCGAAAATTTCAAAAAAATCAATAACAAAAACGCAGACGATAAAATAAATATTGTATCTTAAATAATATTATTATCATTCTACAACAATTTGGATTATAAAAAAGCAGACGATAAAATAAAAAATATTATCATGTTATAATGCTTTGAATTAAAAGCTCACGTTTTATTTGTTTATTCAATTTCAAACTTATGTGAAACAAATTCTTTTGGAAAATATTTAGCGCAGTTTTGACAGCTGTATAATATTAATTTCGTTGTAAAATGTTTTTTTAGTTTGTCATTGCTACCGCAGTGATTATTTTATATGTGAAATTTATCTATGTATTGGTTCAGCATATATAAATCAATAAAAAAAACGATTCTATATTTTATTTTATTCTTTTTATAATTTTTACTTGTTTTATATCTTATTAATTTAATAAAATTTGATTGTGTGTTTTAAATGTACAGTGGCTCGAACCTTACTTTTACTTGATAAATCCGACTTTCAATATAAATAACACATTACCAAAAATTACAAACTTGATTTTATTTTTAAATGACAAATGGTTTAATGTTTCATTATTACAAATTGGTTAATTTAAGGTAAAAATAAAAAAATCAAAGAAAAATTTCTAAATTGAAAAGTTTCAGAAGCATTTTAAATAAACATATACATATTTTTGCCTCAAAAAATTGAGAATACACCAATGAAATTTTTGTAATATCTCGCATACAAAGAAAATTTCAATATTTAATTACATGTCCTTTGGCTTTTATAATGGCCTCTAAACGTCGTGGTACGGATTCGACCAACTTTTGGTGGTATCTGAAGATATTTTACCCCGTTCTTCTTGCAACATTTGTTTTAAATGGATTTTGATTCTAGTTTTGAGTTTCTGGACCGCTGTTTCGAATGGCATTGATGTTTAGGGACTATGGTGGTGTGTGTAACTGCTGTTTACAATGAAAAAGACACCACATTTTGACACTACATGCCATGTGTTTGGAAAATGCTGAAAAATCAAATTTTCATTTAAACCCAAATTTTTAGATTTTCCTTTAGATAGTTGATCAGTATATCCAAGTAAACCGTATGGTTCATAATGCCATCTATTAAACTAAATTTTCTACCACGGATGAAGTCATACATTCCCAACCCATGACAGAATCCCCACCATATTTATATGTAGGATGTTGTAATATTATCTGTAATTTTTTGGATCCAAAGTGGTATTGGGCTTTCTCCATACAGTGCGACGGCCATCACTGTCAAAAATGTTGAATTTACTTACATCTTTAAATATAACTCTTTTCCTAAATTTATTGGCCTTCAGTTGATGCGTTTTTGGCAAACTCCAAGCGCTTTTTCTGATTTGAAGCTGATGAACTGTTTCTTTCTAGCAACTCGACTTTTATATTCAGCTTGTCTAATTACATCTCACACAGTTTCGGCATTTACACTTCTACCTATAATTTGAGAAGTTTCTGCTGCAAGTTTTACTTCACTTACTTTAGGATCAATCTTGATTTCTTTCAAAATTTTCCTTTTTGCGACATCTCTCAAGATATCTTCCATCCTCTTCCATAATTATTTTCAATTAATCCATCATTTTTAAATTTTACAGTGATTTTCTGGACACAAGTGTGGCTTCTACCAATAATTTTAGCTATTCCACGATAAGATTATTTTTTTTTAAATAATACGAATGCGAATTTCCTTACATCAATACTGCTTTCACTTCGAACAGCCATTTTCCAATTATAAGTTTGGCTTTAAGTTCATCTAACAAATTTAGTCATATAAAAATGCTCATTGAAAAGATTTAAAATAAGATTAATTAAATTAAATTAAAATAGCTGTCAAGTAGAAAATATTTACCCTCCGTATTCTCAATTTTTTGAGGCAAAACTCTGCATATGTTTATTTAAAATGCTTCTGAAACTTTTCAGTTTAGAAATTTTTCGTTGATTGTTTTTTACTTTTTGTTTTACTATTTGTTATGTGTGAAAATAAAAACATATTTGCTTTTCTCTGTAATGTGTTATTTATATTGAAAATAAAATGTATCAAGTAAAAGTAAGGTATACTCTCAATTGTTTAAACCGCTGTGTGTAGCCTAAAATTATTGATTGAAATATTTTTGTTACATTTTTCTTGTCAAATTTTTATTGAAAAAAATGATCTAAATTGTCTTGTTTTGGTCAAATAAATAATAATAATTATTATTATTTTACAAATAGTACTGAAAAGAAAATATTTTATGATAAATGTTTTCTGATAACGGAAATATCAGAAAAAATGGTATTCAGAATAAAATTGTATATCTGAAACAAAATTCCAGCATTTGGCTATTATAATGTATCCGGCTTTGGAATCGAATGGTTCAAGGTTCGAAACACAATTCCACTGAAAACCGTCGTGGCAATGCATCCTGTGCAAATTAAATCAATCAGCCATCTGTAGTACAGAAGTATAAAGAAGAGATGCCAGTCCTGATGTCGTCCTCGTCACCTAATTGCGATTTAAAATTATGAGATTCTTCCCGGACTAATCCTAGTGCCTCTTCAAAATAGGGCATAAATATAACAAAATGAAGCAAAAGTAAATTAATCAAAAAATATATATAAATTCAAGGAAAAGTCTTCTTTATATTAAAATTTCAAGATGAGAAAAGTATATATCAATTTTTAATGAATTTTTTAATAACTTTATTCTTTTTTATTAGAAGAATTTTCTATATTTTTATCAATTACAGTACTTAATGATTACAATACTTAAAATGGCATAGTAATTACAACATAGATTATCGAATTTTATTTTAAAATATAATATACTACTCCACTTTAAAGAACGCTATTTTTTTTTCATTTTTTAACTATATTTCAGGATTATTTTTAGTATTATAAATTTAAAATATCAGATTATTTTCTTTAATCTAAAAATGCTCAAAAGGTTTTCAAATTTATAAATCCAAAAAAAAAAAAAAGTGAGCACTGAACAATAATTATAAACCTTTTATTGCAATAATAAAATAAAAGTGAATTGAATTATTATAAATTAAATTCAGATTTTATTTCTAAACTAATAATAAAATGTAATTTTTATTGGATCTCTTATGATATTTTAGATCTTTTTATTATGATGGATAAAAATTTTTACCTTTATTGTTATAGTTCATCTGTTTTTTGTTTGTTTTTCAAGAATATCAGAAAGAAAATATCTAAATTCCAATTTCGTTTCGAAAAAATTATATAATTCGCAATTGTCATGGGGTTCATTTTGTATACCTATAAGCAAGCTGAAAATTTAATTGTCGAAAAAAAATTTCTACATTTTTTTTGTCACATAAAATTGAATATCTCCAATGTCATGAAAAAAAATTGAACTGAAAGGATGAGTAATGAATCTAGACCAAATTAAAATGATACAGTAATAATAGAAAGAAATTTCAGAGTTATAAGTTTTTATTAAAGGACATCATTGTCGTTTTATTAGCATTTTATTATATTTATTATTATTTTATTTTATTTTATTATATTTGGTATGTTTGTGAGTTTGATTTTGTTTTCGAACTTAATATAATTATGAATTTATTTTATGTCGTTACAAAATTTCTTTGCACTTTATACGATGTCTTTAAATACCTGCAATCTTATATAGTCATTAATTTCGTTCTTCTTTTTAAGAATGAAATGTATGACTCTGAATTTAGACCAAGACAAAAGATGTACTAACGAGATTCTTCTATAAAAACCTTCATTTGGAAATTATACTGTAATTTTTTAACCCATTAGCCACTGTGACCAGCATTCGGGGATTTTGAAATTTCATGTATATGACCCAGCGCCAAAAATATATTTAACAGTTTAGTTTTATTTTATATATATCAGTCAATATATTTTTAGCAGATAGTGTGTATTGCGTGTTTCGTTTCTTAACAACAGGCGAACAAATTGAAATCGTCTGCAAGTTGAACGGATCAGAATTGCCGTGTTTGAAGCATTATATTTTTGGTGGTTTTTATATTATATTGAAAGATCGTATATAAATATGTAATTTATTATTAAATAATAATAGTATTCATCCGTTACTTAACACAGTCTTTTGCTTTTTTGTTGAAGTGATTTTATTGATCATTTTATAAAGGTGACCTTCCTCAAAAATGTCAAGTATTTTCAAAACGAAACATAATTTGAATATAATTATACTGTTATACATAACTTATCTGACCAAAACTTTTAACGCAAATGACAATTAATGGGATAATATAATTGAGGCATTATTTTTGACAATAAGAAATAACCAATATTTCAGCAAATAAATATGGCATTATTTTTGTTTCAGGGAAAAGCCACTCATCCTGTAGTGCCACCAATTATTTTTGGAATGCTAGCTGCAATAGGCGGTGGACAAGTTTTGTTTTTACCAGAAACAAATATTCGTATTGTTCCAGAGACAGTGAAAGATGCAATAGAAATAAGAAAATAATAAATGAATTTAAGAATATTCTTAGCTGAGAGATTTGATTGGATAAGCGGTGCTAATATCTGAAATATTCGATGACTAGAAAAAATAAATAATTATATATAACAGGTGTTATCAATTGTCATGCTTGTAATTCATGTGATTGCTTAGATTTTGTATTCCAGAAACACAAAAATAAAGAAAGTAGATCTTATTTATCTTATAAATGTTATCAAAATGTAGAAGTTCTTTATATTTTAAATTATTATTTATTATTAAGTATTGGACACTCCTTTATTATGCTTATTGCATAGAGATTTACATTAACAATATATTCTATTCTGTGAAATGGTTAATTTTGGAGATATTAAGATTTGAAATGGAAAACTAAATAAGTGGCAAATTACAAATTTTAAAGGGGAGGGATAAATAGGTTTCAAATGAACTGTGTTTACTTTGAACACCATTTCCATATCTTCTCAAAGTCTCAGCTTCTGAACCGGAGGGCTTCAGGTTCGAGACCCGATTCCCCCGGAGAACCGTCGTGTAAGCGGGTATAGTGCACTATAAATCAATCGGAGCCCGCTTCCTCCCGCAGGTGTGGTGTTTAAGTTTGGAGAGGAAGGGCCAGGTCAGGTGTCGTCCTTGTCATCTGTCCATAGTTAAAAATTACCTGGTCCGTCCCAAAATAGCCCTAATATTGCTTGAAAGTGGGATAATATAACTAAACTAAACTCCATACTTTATCGTATGCAAAGATAAATGAACGAAATCGTCAAAAAAATTCGAACTTAAACTTTTGCGAATATCCTCGTTTAAGATCTTCAAGTATTTTTGGAATTATGTTTATCGAGAATGAAAAAATTCAAAACCATTTTGAGCTAGATGGGTAAAATTTGGTATTGTGGGCTTAATATGAAATATCTTGATTTCTGTCAAATTTTGAATTAAATTCATCCACAGGAATTGCCCTCCCGCCCGTTTGAGTATAAAAGAACACGATAAATACAAAATTTCAGGAGCTAGATAAATAAATTTTGGTACACAGATTCAGCATCTAAAATATTAATAAGCATCAAATTTTGAACTAAATCTGTCAAAGGATTAATTGTTTTCTAGTATGCACTTTTTGTTTGTAAACGCGATATTTCAAAACCATTACAACCGAGATAATTAAAATTTGGTTTATAGTTTAGCATCTAAAGCGAGGATCCATATTCAATTCTGAATCAAATACGTTTATGGATTGAAAGTCTGTCAGTCTGTACTTTCTCATGCACACTGAAAAAACATTGATTTAACCCTTTAAAGGGCCATTTTTTTTTTCTAGTCATATTATGTTAAATATTTTGAGGTTTGAAATTAGAATAAGAAAAGGGATTCATTTAACTTATTAGATAAATTTAATTTGATTAATTAATTAATTTGGTTAATTAATCAAGTAACAAATCAAGACACATCAAGTAACAAATCAAGACACATCATTTTGTGTAACTGAAGAATCTAAGTTTCTGTCTTTCTAAAAAAATTTGTCAGAATTTATGCCAACCTACATAATTTCATACAAAGATTGATAAATTTAGTGAGAAGCATACTTCCCACGGCCCTAGAAAGGGTTAAATAAATAAAATTTGTATGTGATCTTATGATTACTATTGTATTTTTATTCAAATTTTGATTCTGAGTCAGTCGGTAAAAAAGATTTCAAAATATACAGTAGCTACAAGCCAAACTTGGACACCAAAAAAAAAGATATTAATACAACCAAAATTTTTAAACTAAAAAGGATAAGAAACATAGTTAAATGAATTTTCAATAGAATATTTATTCAATTATAAAAACAAATAACAAAACTTATAAATTAATTCATTTTAACCAGAAATTATCTCAAAAAACAAAACAAAACAAAAAATAATGCACAATTCAATTGCAACCGTTCATTCAGACGGATAAGTAGATTTTAAAAACTAGTTAATATTTCAAATGAATTTATATTTTTTTATCCAAGCCCCTGTTTTTTAAAGCCACTTTCAGACCTTTAGGCATAGATGCATTAATTTTTCACAAGAATTAGATTTAATATTTTCCCATTTCTGCAACAATACTCCTTTCAATTCATCTTTATTGGAAACGGCATGTTCTCAGGTTTTTTCCTTAAAATATTCCCATGAATTTTCAATGGAATTTATATCCAGGCTTTGGGGTAGAGTATCCATGACGTGAGGACAATTATATAAGAGCCAGGAACGCACTCGATAATATTTATGTTTCGGATCCTTATCCTGATAAAATCGCTAGTTGTTGCCAAGAGAAAATTTTTGCCCACATTGCGGCAATTTTTTCTTTAAAATGTAGAGGCCCACAATCCGGTCCATTCTCCTATTAATAAAATGCAGGGTTCATGGGCCAGTAGCTGAAAACAACCCCCAAATCATTACTGATCCGCCGCCATGTTTCATATTTGTTTTCAAATTCCATGTCCGATTTTCTCCAGACATAAGGCTTGCCATAGGATCTAGAAATGTAGAATTTGCTTTCATCAGTAAATAAGACATTTTTCCAATTAGAAAAATCCTTGTTTTCATTCTCCTTGCGAATTTAAATTCTTTTTTTGCGAATTTAAATTCTTAGATATGATTTTGCTTATTTATGAAAGGCTTTTGTCTAGTTTTTCTTCCAATGAAATCTTCCTTCTGGAGCGTATTTTTTATTGTTGATAGGCTGATTTTTTTCCTCTAATTCCTTTTCAACAATAACAGCTAGCTTTGGTGTACTTAGGAACGGATTTGCTTTCAGTTTTCTTATAAAATATCGCAGATCTGCTTCAATGAAAGTCTTATTTTGGGCTGTCTTATGCTTATTTTATGGTGAACCATTGAATGACTTTTGTCAACAAGCTCTGATATATCTGGTACGGAATTTCCATCTTCATCATGCTTTATAACTAATACTTTTAACTCAATGCTCGTTTGGCTCCTTTGCCTAGATATTTTAATTAAATTAATGTTTACTTTCACAGCAAATGAAAATAATACAATTGAGAAATTCCCCTTAACAATTATAACGTTAACTATTGAAACGGCAGAAATTTTTACCCAGATTTGAGATTATTTAATTGTGAGATGTCCGAGTTTGGTTTACGGATTCTTTTTCATAAATTTCACTTTTATGTCTAAATTGTTAATTATAATTTATGAATTGGCGTTATTTGGTGCAATTGCAGTTAAAAAAACCTTTTGACGTTTTTTAAATACATTTTAATTAAAATATTTTGGCAGAACAAGTTTTTTTTCCTCTGATGTTTGAGTTTGGCTTGTAGAGACAGTATATATCCAAATTTTTGGAAGCTGTTCATATATTAAAAACAGGCCAGCAATCAATCACCGAAAATAATCTCAAAAGATTGCAGATTAAATTCAGTCAAGACTCTTCTTCCTGCCTAAAATTGATATTCCATAATTATTGTTCGCCAATGCCATACGATAAATATGTAAATATAGATTTTCTTTACTATACTAAGCAGCACACTATTCTCATGAAAGAAAATAAAACTTTGATCCTTCAAGGTATTTGCGACCATAGTCAAGGTCCATAATTTTGTGGACTTTTAATTAAAGAGTATGCAAGAAAGCTTTGGGGCTAATTGGTGTATTATCTGCCTATGAACATGGCAACTCAAAAACGGTTTGAACTACGAGAAAGAAATTTGATTTGTAGATAACACAGACTTTAGATTTCAATCAAACAGTAGGCAACTCAAAAACGGTTTGAACTACGAGAAAACCTTTGATTTATAGATAACATAGGCTTTAGATTTCTATCAAACAGCAGGCAAATCAAAAACGGTTTGAACTACGAGAAAGAAATTTGATTTATAGATAACACAGACATTAGATTTCTATCAAACAGTAGGCAATTCAAAAACGGTTTGGACTACGAGAAAGAAATTTGATTTATAGATAACACAGATTGTAGATTCCTATCAAACAGTGAATTTGTAGATTTCTATCAAATTTTGAACAAAATTCAGGCAGAGAAAGTCTATTTGTGTAGATATCCAAGTACAGGCAAGCACGATAACTACAATACGGAAGAAACTGGAAGGAGACACAAATTTGACATCTAAAGCGTAGATATGATCAAATTTTGAGACCAAATCGTCAATGGGCTGATAGTCCGTCCGGCTGTATTTTTCCATCTAGTAAAAGCGATAACTCAAAACCACGACCATAATTATAATATGCAATTTTAGAATCTAAACTGCAGACTTTTACATGTTGGACTATAATTCTGCATGAATTTAGATTAATTATCATTGACTTGACTTATGTGAAAACACGAAACTGCGATATCTGTAAAAGAATTTTGAGCATTCATGGCGATCAAGACTTGATTCAAAGTCCTCAGTTTTATGCAAGAGGAAGGTTGGATAACATATTTATTTGAGAATATGAGAGAACGTTTTAAGGAGACCACTAACCCTGTTTTTTTTGGGTTTTTTTTAAAATCTGCTTCAAGATACAATTCTTCTCGAAATATTACTCTTTTTTTTATTTTCAGTGCGGTTGTTTTAAGATACGTTTTACAATGTTTTGAACTTACAATAACAAATTAAACAGGATGATAAAAGACAAAGAATAGAATTTATGGCAATTACATTACCCAGGTGTCTTTTCGCGGTGCTTACGTCATTGACCGGATTTACCAATCCGTTTTCATCTACTTAGTACGCATTGTGTTCCAAGAGTACAGCTTTAGTGTTTACTAAAATCTGACACAGAAAAAATGTTACATTTACTTAATTTCTTATTTAAAATGTTATATTGTTAAAAGATTCTTTAAATAAATTTAACTTTCATTAAAAATTTAATTCTCAAACTATATTTATAAATTATTAATACAATTTATAATTAAGTTATTCAAATCTTTTCCAAGACCAAGTAATACATTTGAAACATAATTTTAAAACATTTTTATTAATATATTTTCTTGTCCACCTATCTGTTTGTTCTGTTTGATGCAAAAATGTTCTGTTTGATAGATTTTAACCTAACTTCCCGATGAACTGAAACTTTAAACATAGTTTATAATTGCATGAGAATGCGATAATAACTCAGTTTTTCGTCTCCTTGTTTATTTGTCTCTTCGAACAAATTTTTTTCAATCGTTTTTAAGCTATTTCAATGACATGCAACTTCCCGATGAGATAGAAACATGAAACTTTTAAACATAGCTCGAAAATGGTTGACAATTCGATATTAATTCGCTTTCTTTTCTATCTATCTGTTTATCTGTTCGGTACAAATTTTACAATCAGTTTTAAAATATGTAATTACCCATGTACAAAATTATGTAATTACCCATGTACAAAAATATGTAATTACCCATTAAACTAAAAAGGTGAATTATCAAGCATAGCTCAGAATTGAATAACGATGCAATACTTATTTACTTTCTTGTCATATCGATTTGTCTGTTTGCTTGTTCGGTACAAATTCAAATTTTGCAATTGTTTTTAAACTAATCTTATAATATAAAACTTCCTGTTGATCTTGAGATTTGAACATTTAAATATTGCTCAGAACTAGAAGACAATACAGCATTAACTCAGTTATTTATCTGTTCGGCTCAAATTTTATCATTGGGAAGTTAATTAAAATTTATTGCAAAATCTCATGTACACAAGACTAAAAAGCAAAATATAATTATTTAAATAAAAAAATAATATATTATAGTTTTAAAACGGACTAAAAAGTCTAAAATAATTTATCTTTATTCTAAACAGATTCCTAATCCTATAGTAAATTTAAAATTGAGAATAAATCTGCGTGCGGTTAGAAATCTATATCGAGCTCAGATAAATTATCTTATGCTCTTTAATCCGTTTTAAAATTGTGGTGCATTTACTTTTTTACTGAGCTAATTATTTTCAAATTATTTTTTAAATATATTGTGTCTCTTTATGAAAGAAAAATGATGCGGCTTCGCAATGTTGTGTTGCCATTTTTAGTATAGCTTCTGTGCTTAGAATATCTGCAATTAAATGATATTTCCTTTCAGACCTATTGAGTATCAAGGATTTATTATGAAGAATTAAAAAATTATAAAAATCATTTGCTACAATTTTGAAAGTTTCTAAAGAAATACGGGAGTCATTTTTAACACATTGATTGCCGCGCTGAATTTTTAACAATGCACTTTATCCCTTTCAGGAAGTGTCATTAAAATTTTTGAAATATATCGAAAAACCCAATCAGTGTGATTAATAGATTGTGTTGCCATAGTCTTTGCAATAAAAATTTTTTAATATCTCCTCATCCACAGTAGATGGTGTCCTTATTTGAGGACACCGCCCGTCTAGAGCAATCTCTATGTAAGAAAATCTTTCGAAATAATTGCTCAAATTTCTTATGATAATAGCAGTAATTATGAATATTTTAATTTAATAAACACTTTTATTTATATTTTAGGTAATTCGAAACATTTAAAATAGTAAAAATACAATTTATGACATATTTATTACGAAATTTCTAAATTATATCTTATATATATAAATAATAAAAAAATAGAAACCAATGCAATTTAATAACAAATATCAATTAAGAATAAAAACTATCTAAATGAAAGGCCAAAAATATAAATTCACAATTAAATTTAAATTGATAAATATCAAATTGAAAGAAAAAAAATTAAGAATAATTCATTATTTGGCATGGAATCTTTTGAAACACGTAGGAGTGTCTTTTTGTTTAAAATACAATGGCACATTGCATGTTTTGCATATTCGTGTTTTATGCACATTTTTTTGGAACTGTACAGGAAAAAATCTCAAAAAAAGTAATCAGAGCATGAGCGTTAAAAATAAGAAACCGTCTGGAACGAAAGACAAATCTGAAATGATTTCTGGCTTCAAATATGGGTGTCTTTTTCCTAAGACAATAAACGAAACTCCCTCCCGAACACAAATTATGCATATCACCCTTCTCTGAAAAATATCATGTTATAGCTTTCCCAAGGAAGTGAGAGGCGGCAAAACAGAAGAGAAGCGAACCAAGAAACAAATGTCCTAGACGGGCTCTATCCCCAATTGAGACCACCCAAAAATCAACCACTTTGGTTCGTTCTTATATGAATTTGAAGCTTCAAAAGAATTATGATTTAAAGCCTCATGGATATTGTAAGAAATCAGGTGACTGATTTTGATAAAAATTTCAATTTTTAAGAACTCAAAACATTTTAGACAAAAAACTCGAGACACTTTAACATAAAGTTAATACAAATAAAAAACAGTATTTAATTGTTTTTGTTGCCATCTATTCATTAGAAAAGAAACCAATTGCACTTTTCCGAAATTTTTTGAGTGTTAAAGCCAATAGTTTTTTTTACTGAATTTTTTTTAAATTGGTGTCTTCTTTTGCGACCACCACCCCTGAAAGGGTTATAGGCCCACCAGTCACCGATGACCCCTCCCGGCAGTCAAGATGTTGAAACTCCTATTGAATATAAAAAATGATATATGAGTCACTGATGGCAGATTTGCTATTAAAAGTTGTGAATAAAAATAGTTACTTCTCGTTGTTATCACATCAAGACTCAGGCATTTGTTAAAACAGTTAACCAGTTTTCAATTCCTTTTCAAAGAACGTCGTCGCCAATTTCGTAAGATTGGCCTTGACATAGTTTTGAAAATTCTCACTATGTTGATTCCAAAACTAGTATTGAATTCTCACTATTGGTGATTCTAAAACCCTTCGCGCTTTTGCGCATGGGTTTAATTCGTCAAAATAGGGGTGAGAGGAAAGATGAAAGGAGAGGATGTTTACACTTAACAGTAAAATAAACTCGGATTACTCGCAGAATCAATTAAAATAATACACTCAGAAACAACACTATACTCCCATACATATGAAAAACAATTGAACAAAAAAGTATCTAATGGGGCAAAATGATAAATAGGGCACAGGTCGAAGAATGACGAAGAATTCAGGAATTGCTAGCATCCTTCCGCGTCTCTCCCCTTAATGAGATAGAATCGCCGAAAAGTGGTCGTCTCAGAATAATAGTAGTTACGAAGCTTGGACTCCTCCTTTGGGGCGGAAGGGTCCTTCAATTTAGAGAAGAAATGAAAATTACTTAGCTCTAAGCTGCAATTTCGATGGTAGAGAGAGGCTTTCGCTTACACAGGAGATTTCTCTGTGGCTATAAGTATCCAATAAATCATTCATAGCTCACTGAAAAAAGGGGTTAAGGAGTGATTGGATTAGTTTTACTAAACTTATTAGATGCTGGCAAGGTGGTTTTGGGCGAGAAAGTGTATTGATGTTGAACTGAATTTTGATGGTTAAATATAAGAAAAATACTTTTTATCTATACAAAGCAAACATTTCCTTTGTATTAGCTTTGTACAAACAAACAGTTGTACATCGTACAAACTTCTGATGTATTACGTGACTTAATACATCAAAAGTCTTTACTAGAATATAATAGCTCTTGGAATCATTCAATCCCAATCAAAGTAAGCCGAAAATAATTCTAAAACAAAAATCAATAAACTGTTAAAATAAATCTTAAATGGAGAAATTCTATTCTAATAATAATTCTAAAACGTACATTTGAATTTTCTCTTGTATCCATAGTCGATTCTAATGGCGTCAAGATAATTGAATAATTCAGCTGCATAATTCAGTTAATTATCGACATATAAATCAATAACAGAATTTAACAGTTAATAAGTTTATTATTAAAAGACATTAAATTCATCCATAGCTTTAAAATTTGAGGTAATCAAATAAATAATTAAATGTGATAAAGCTTATGCTTAAAATTCTTGTATTCATATCAACTCACTCACAATTCATATTTCACAATCATATATATCCGAACCCTCGGGGGATCCTGTAACCCCAAGAGAGCACGTCCCCAGGAGGCGGATAAGAGAATGCCTATCCAATGGTTTACCATTGGGTGGTAGGAGGGAAATAAAATACCTCCCGCGGACCAACAGGTAGAAGTCCAACCTCTCAGAGGCAATGGCAAAACTCTTTCTATGGATAGGGCACAGGTTACTGCTGACGGATCCACCTTGGGAATCCTTTACAGTCTTGAAGCACCAAAGCTGGCGGCAGTGGTCCTCCAGACCTTTGACATTATCTGAGGCGTTCTTTCCTCACTTTTTGCATTTCCATGGTCATGACAACATATATATTCAAAAACTTTAAAAAAAAAACTGAGCAAAACATGTACATCAAGAATAAATCTTTTAATAGATTAAAGATTGATAAAACAATATATTAATGATTTTTTTTTAATTTTAAGATAACGTTATTTTTGCGCGTTAATATTTTTGAGTTATTACTAAAAAAGTTAAAATATGCTTAGTTTTCAATAAATCAAAATTAATTTAAAGCTTTGAAAAACCACTCTAATTCTTCGAAATACATTTGTATCAAATTTAGTAACCCTAAGTACAACAGTCTATTTTGCGAAACAGACATACAGACGGAAACGAGTGCACACATTCATTCTTATGTTTAGTAAAAAATAATTTTCAAATTAAAATTCTTAAACTGAAGTCTGAATTGTTGAAACAATTTAATTTCAAGTTAAGTTACATGTATTGTTTTAAGAGGAAAATTTGGAATTTTCTATCTGATTTAAAACATACGTCACCTAAAGAAACTTATTTTATGTGTTATATGAAAACCTATTATTTAATTTCATAAAACTGTTTTTGTTTTATTTTAAGATCATTAAAATTTAAATCAAGACATTTTTGCAGAATTTAGCAATTGCAGTCTCTGTCAGACTCGCCACTGTTGTTTTCTCTTTTCTTCTCTTTTCGCTGGTGATTTTAGTGCAACAGATACCGTTCCAACGCTATTTATTGTTTTTTGCTATGGAGAACACATTCCAATTTAAAAAAATTTGAAATTTTGTCACCGTAACCGTAATTATTAGAACTTAACTTTTTTTCATGTGATTCTTAATCGCATACTTGAAAATACCTCGAAACAAAATTTAATTCCATTCCTGTGAATGGTATGATAGTTACGGTCTTATACATTCGGATAGTTTTTTTATAATAACCTGTAACTATTCTATAGTAAAAAATTTTACAATATTATTTTTATTGATTTTTTTTTTGCTACAATATTTTTTTTTAAATCAGGAAAAAAACTTTATGACCAGTCTATATATTTGACAAAATATTAAAAGCGGATTTAATTTGATTTTAACCATAAAATTTATGGTTTTAATTTATAAAAAAAAACTTATATTAAAATTTGTCGAAGTTTAAAAAATTAAACGATAAAATAATCATATAATTTTTATTAATAACAATTATACGATTAATTATATCCTTAAAAATGTAATTTTTAGAATTTTAAAACGGAGTCAAAATTGGTTACATTATAAAAACAATAATCTTTGGCTGTATCTGTACAATAATCTTTGGTTGAAATATCGCCTTTTTTTTTTTTTTTAATTCTGATTAAAATTTTAGAGAGCAGCTCGAGCTTGATCAAAATATATGAGTTTACTACTATATACATAGTAGTAAACTCTTATAAATAGTCTTCCCTGCAGAATCTCATAAATATGGCTTTCATCATAAGCACAAATCTAACCCCCGGGGGGTGGTCACCTCGAAACGAGGATGATCTGCTTCCGGTATGGTGGTTCGATCTCGCCACCCTGGAGGGTTCACAAAAAGGTGGAAGATCTGGCTCCTCCCATCGATGATCGGTTGTACTTCCTTCGGGAAGGGTTGTGCCTTGATCGGTGATGGCTCTTAGGACTCAACCATAGTTCCTGCCAGTGCTGCTGTTACGGCGGTCCGGTCATTCAGTATTATTTATCCGTATGCTTTCGGGCTGGTCGGAGAGTCAGTGATATGAATGTAGAATCTAACAAACATTCTCTTTTATTATTATTAAAGATAGAGATTGTGTTGCCACTGGAATTTACAGTAATACAATATTCTCGATCAGGAAATGAGCAATAAATGTATTATCCAATTCCGTTTTCATGAATACAAAAGAAATCGTATTTGTAACGATAGTTATAAATCTAGCTAAATAAAATTGTTTACATGAACTCAAAACCAGTAAGTTGTATTATATAAAACATATAAAATTATATCTTGTTGAATAACACCCAATTTCAAGGCTATATATAGCAGTAAATTCTTATAACTTTGCCTTAAATCAATACTCTTAACTTCCATTGTAAATAAACTACAAAAAATTCAAACAGATTATGGATATATAAAAACTTTTCCATCCATTAAACTTAAAAATCAATATTTTGAATAAGCCTAGTTTAGGAGATCGTTTATCTGAAAGACAAAATATTGCCAGATTTAAGTGATCGTATATCTTTAAGACAGAAGATTTAATTTTGTTGCGACACTATATAGCGGTTTCTTTTCCCAATAACTTAGAAAAGTTTTAACGAGATTTTCTATCGATTGTTAGGTACTTAAATCCTTCCAGAAATCGCGTGATTTTGAGAGTAAATAATGCGTCCTAAAAGGAAAGAAAAAAAATAAAAGAAGATCATGATACGTAAGATACACATTAAAAAACTTAATGCATACAAGTTTATGACCTTTTAATGAACAATCTAGACTTCAAGAGCAAACGCAGAGAGATTAATTATTAAAAGAAAAGAAAACTAAACCAGCAGCTTTTAAAAGACTTAAACTCTTGATGTGTTTTCGCATTGGCTTAAGATCAGTCGGATGTCCGTGATGGTAAAACTGTGATCCATGCTAAGCCGTCTTTCTGTACTTTTCTTGTGCCCTTGTATTTGTGAAAAGCCAAACATTGTAAAAAAGTAAGTGAAAACATAAACTATCGGAATCATTTCTGCATGTACATTTTTTTTATATTTTAAAATTTAATTTTGAGTAATTTTGTCATCAATAAATTATATAAACCGTTTATTGATGGCAAAATTGTAATTCAGCGAATAGTTGTCTTTATGTAAGATTCTCATTTAATTGTGTTCTGGCAAAGGTCAAAAATTGAAGAAAGTAAATGACAATGTACCCAATCATAATCATGCTTTACATGCTTGGTTACATTATTTGCATTGAATTATGCTTTGAATGCTTAGTTATATTTTTATAAAAAATTAACTTTGAAAAATTTTGTATTTAGTTATATATATATATATATATATATATATATATATATATATATATATATATATATATATATATATATATATATATATATATATATATATATATATATATTATGATGACAAAATTGTGATTCATTCTGAGTCATCATTTTGTATAATTCTCATCAAATTAAAATTTACAAAAGACCAAGAATTGCAAAAATAGAAAGGGAAAATATAATTAATCGGAATTCCTTTTATGCGTATATTTACATTTTTTTCTATTTCATATAACAATTTTGATTAAATTTGCAATTAATCAATTGTATAATATTTTCAATGAGATGGCAAAATTGTAATTCCACCAAAATTCCTCTTTATATAAGATTTCCATCTGTAAGAAGTTAAGTGATTATATACTTAATCATAATCGCATTTTATAAACATATTTACATTTTTAATGCTTATTTACATTTTTTAAACATTCTTTGCATTTTTATTTATATTTTTTATATTAAAAAATTAAATATAATTAATTTTGCCTTCAATTAATTATGATGATAAAATTGTGATTCATCTTAAGTCGTCATTTTGTGCAATTCTCATCAATTTTGAACTTGCAAAAGGTCAAAATATTGCAAAAAAAGGAAGGGGAAAATATATCATTCGGAATTATTACTTAAATACCTATTTAATTTTTTTATATTTAAACAAGTAATTTTTATTAATTTTTCGTCAATCAATTTATAATCTATTTATTATGATTCCAAAATTTTGATTTTCTAAATCTTATTTATTTTTTATAGGTTTATTCATATTTTTTATATTTTGAAAATTAATTTTTGTTAATTATATCCTTAATGAATTGCATAATCCATTTATATGACAGAAAAATTGTGATTCACTGAATCATTATACAATTAGCATAATATAATGTAACCAATCTTATTCATGCTTTATAGGTTTATTCATATTTTTTTAATTTAAAAAATTAATTTATCATCAATGAATTACATAACTTATTTATTGTGACAGCAAAATTGTGATTCACGGAATCATTATATTACGATTTTCATAATATAATGGGACCATTCATATTCATGCTTTATAGGTGTATTCACATTTTTTTAAATTAAAAAAATTAATTTTGATTAATTTTATCATTAATGAATTACATAACTCATTTATTATGATGACAAAATTATGATTTAATAAATCGCATTTCTGTTTTTCTCTCATATACTTGCAATTTTTAAAAGGCCGAAAATTGCAAAAAAGGGAAGTGAAAGTATAAACAATTGGAATCAGAATTACATTTTTATATTTATTTTTTATATTTTTGCAATTAATTTTGATTACTTTTATCATCAATCAATTATATAATTACTTTAATCGACAGAAAAAATTCGGTTCATATTAAGTCATCTTCCTGTACGATTTTCATTTGCTGCAAATTGCAAAAGGGCAAAAAGTGCAAAAAAGCAATTTGAAAACATTGCCAGTCAAAATAATTATTTATTTATGAATTTGCATAATGTATTTATTACTTCTCTACTTTGGTGAACAATTGGTTAAACAGGAATATTATTTATATTTATTGCCAATTAATCTATTTAGATATATCTAAATCTCCATGATTCCGTCGAACTGATAGATATATGAATTTATGAACATTCATGTATCTTCTAAGCATTCTGAAAACATTCATGTATCTTCTAAATATTTTGAAAACATTCATGTATCTTCTAAACATTTTGAAAACATTCATATATCTTCTAAACATTTTGAAAACATTCATGTATCTTCTAAACATTTTGAAAACATTCATGTATCTTCTAAACATTTTGAAAACATTCATGTATCTTCTAAACATTTTGAAAACATTCATATATCTTCTAAACATTTTGAAAACATTCATGTATCTTCTAAACATTTTGAAAACATTCATGTATCTTCTAAACATTTTGAAAACATTCATGTATCTTCTAAAATTTGCTGTAATGGATTTGGTTTTTCCGTTTATAATTTCTATCTTATATTTTCCTTGTAAACTACAGTCACAAAACAAAATCCTTCTTCTTTAGATTTCAATAATGGATAGAAATATCTCAATTAAATAGTTTTATGAATTAACGAAAGTGATTTTAGATTCAGGGTAACAAGAAATGTAATCTATTAGTGGAAATTCGATGAAAAAATCGTATTTTTAAAATTTTGTCAAATTTTCTTGTAAATTTGCATTATTATTAAAATAATATCATTAAAGAGACAATTTTTTAGAGTTTGAAGTGATGTAAAATTAATTTTTGTAAAATAAGAAAATCCTTTTTTCTGAAACTATCGAATAAAAATTCCAAAAGTTCGCCTCATTTTTAATTAATTAAAATTTCAAAAATGTCATTCTGTAGTGCATATTCATAACCTCCAAAGTATACTAATTTTATACTGTACTAATTTTAGAAGTTGTATTCATACGGTCTAGCCTTGAGAAGGTCAATATTGACAAATTCATTTTTATTATTAGTAGAGATTATTAAACGAGATTGAAAAATTATGATTTTCTTCATACTGTCTATTCAGATTATTTATTTTGTATTTACGAGTATATTCCTGCCCTTATTTTGGCAAAAATTCAGAAAAAATTTGCATGATTATTAAATTAATATTCTTAAAAAGACTATTTCTTTTGAGTTTAAAATGATGTAAAATTCATTTTCGTGTAATAAGAAAATATTTTTTTTTCTGAAACTATCGAATAAAAATTCCAAAAGTTTGCTTAATTTTTAATTAATTAAAATTTTAAAAATATCATTCTAAAGTGAACATTCAAACTTTCCAAAGTATGTGTGTGTGTGTGTGTGTGTGTGTGTGTGTGTGTGTGTGTGTGTGTGTGTGTGTGTGTGTGTGTGTGTGTGTGTGTGTGTGTGTGTGTGTGTGTGTGTGTGTGTGTGTGTGTGTGTGTGTTTATCAATTTTAGTAGTTGTAGTCAAACGGTCTAGCCTTTAAAAGGTTAATATTGATACAGTGACACAGAGACACGCACGTAGAAATTCATCTTTATTATTAATAGAAATTAGTAAACCTGCTGGAAAAATTATGATTCACTCTAAACTGCCTTTTCATATTATTTATGCGTATATTCTTGATCTTATCGAAAGTAGAAATTTACAACAAACGAAGTGAAATGATTCTGAAATATACTTATATTTTTATTTTTCAAAAATTTTGAATAATTTATTACTGTCTAATTTATTATTGTACTTCTTAATTTAAATAGTAAATGCCAAAAAGTAATATTTTAATTTAATATTTAGATTTTGAATTTTCTAAATTGAATACTTTTTTAAAAAAAAAGATGTAAATTAGTTCTTTAAATTATTTTTTTGAAATTCCTCAAATATAATTGAATACAAATATGCAACTTACAATGAAGTAGGAAATCTATTTTGAAAATTTGGATAAATGTCTAAAAGTCTGAAATTTAAATTTTTCAATATTTTTTTTATATCTATCATAGTTATATAAATGGTATTATACAAGTGCGAATAAAAAAGGCTTTCTTTAAGAATGAATCTTAATAAACAAAACAAAAAATTTCTTTCATTTATTTTTTGGTATAATTCATAATCCTTTAAATAGGTTTAAATAATTATTACTGATTATGATGAAAAAAATATTACTGTTATATATATATTATATTTTTAATATATATATATATATATATATATATATATATATATATATATTGTTACGAAATTTCCTGGTTCGTTTGGATAGTGGGAGTTATATGGTGTGGAGAACACTCAATCAGCAGGCGGCAGTAGAAAATAAAACAACGACGTTTATTTACACGAAGACACACAGGACAGCACAAAGACGACAACTATATACAGCACAGAAGACGATTATCTTCAGCCGAGACGTGCAGCATACAACAGACTCTACTGCAGACAGTAGCACACAGCTTAGTTCAGCACTAGCTTCACTCCGTCGCTGCTCCACTTATCTCTGGAAGGCCAGTTCTTTTCCGTCGATTCCGACTACGACGACTCCACTGGTCCAAGACTCTTCAATTCACGACGATGACTCTGGTTCACTACTCCTCCCCGGCAGCTGCAGCTCCTTTTATAGTTCTCAGGAGGCGGGGCTAGAAACCTTTCAACCAATCAGGAACGTTCGAGACGTATCTCGGTTCCTACTGGACGGATAGGGAAAATTCTCGATGTTTCGGGTATAATCTATTTTGGTGCCAAAGTCGCCAAGTTTGTCGCTAAGCTCCGGGATTTCCTATGGACCCAACTATGCTGGGAAGCCGCATCACAGATTCGTAACAATATATATACATATATATATATATATATAACGGTAAATATATTAAAATATTTTTAATAATAACGGTAAATATATTAAAATATTATAAATAATTAAAGAAAGGCATGAGATGAATAATATTGAAATGAAAAATATAGCTAATCTATTTGTTTATAACTTATTACTTCTACGGAATTAAATCAAATAACAATTGTTTAATAATGGTATTTATTTTTACATAAATTTTTCTTTTGTATCGCTTTTACCTTGTGACAAAAGAAAAACAATAATAGATAAGAATTATTTATTAATAGTAATTCCTCAGTATGAGATTTGAATTAAATATAATACGGTTGATAAATTGATTCATATTTTTGATTTTATAGCATATATTTGATATTTATTAATTTATGTTAGAAAAAGTTTTAGTCGCCATTTATCATTTACTACTTTTTTTAAGTAATACCTTCTCAAACAAGTAAATACTTCGCCAAAAATCAATTAAGTTTTTATCCCTATTGTTATATTATATAAAAATCTAAAAAGAAGAAAATTCTCAAAAATTTGAATTTTTCTGTGAACAAATTTGATATAATATATAAATAACTTTGGCGTTCTTTGGCGAAGAGTTGTATCGTTAGTTAAATTCATAAGTGACGTCAGTTAAATTTTTACATCAGTAAAAATTTGATATAATATATAAATAGTCGCTTTTTGGCGAAGAATTAAATCGTCAGTCTACAAAGTCATCGTTGTATTGTCAGTCAAAACAATTTTGCATAGCTTGATATTCAGAATTCTTCCAAAAAAGCATTTTAAGCTACAAATTGTGATAGTCCTTAAAATCGTGTTGTTTTAATATTCTTACTCCAATCTGGTCTGTTTATTGTATCAATTGTATCTTTTTAATAAAGACGAGTGTCATAAAAAATATTTTAATATTAAAAATATAAAATTATCTTCGGTATCAATCGCAACAGCATGATCAATCATTTAATTCTTCATTGACTTTCTCATAACCGGAACTTCATGCTTTATTTAAACTGACTAAATTATGAAAAAAATTTTCTTTCCCATAGCTTTCAACAATGGAAGAAAATTTCGAGGTAAAATATGTTATGTGAAATAGCGAAAACAGTTTGAATTTCATTGTAACAATGAAATTCATAGTTGAAAAAAAATTCAAATATGTGTGTGGGTGTAACAATAAAATGCATAGTTGATAAATATGCAACTGTGTGTGTGATTGTAACAATGAAATGCATAGTTGAAAAATATGCAAGTGTGTGTGTGTGTGTGTGTGTAACAATAAAATACAATGTTGAAAAATATGCAATTGTGTGTGTGATTGTAACAATAAAATTCATAATTGGGAAAAAAATTCAAATAAATATGTGTGTGGGTGTAACAATAAAATGCATAGTTGAAAAATATGCAACTGTGTGTGTGATTGTAACAATAAAATGCATAGTTGAAAAATATGCAAGTGTGTGTGTGTGTGTGTGTAACAATAAAATACAATGTTGAAAAATATGCAATTGTGTGTGTGATTGTAACAATAAAATTCATAATTGGGAAAAAAAATTCAAATAAATATGTGTGTGGGTGTAACAATAAAATGCATAGTTGAAAAATATGCAACTGTGTGTGTGATTGTACCAATGAAATGCATAGTTGAAAAATATGCAACTGTGTGTGTGATTGTAACAATGAAATGCATAGTT
Organism: Argiope bruennichi; assembly: GCF_947563725.1. NCBI lineage: Eukaryota > Metazoa > Arthropoda > Arachnida > Araneae > Araneidae > Argiope > Argiope bruennichi. The sequence continues at coordinate 34,641,546 of NC_079157.1, forward strand.
GAAAAATATGCATGTGTGTGTGTGTGTGTGTGTAACAATAAAATATAATGTTGAAAAATATGCAATTGTGTGTGTGATTGTAACAATGAAATGCATAGTTGAAAAATATGCAACTGTGTGTGTGATTGTAACAATAAAATGCATAGTTGAAAAATATGCAAGTGTGTGTGTGTGTGTGTGTGTGTGTGTAACAATAAAATACAATGTTGAAAAATATGCAATTGTGTGTGTGATTGTAACAATAAAATTCATAATTGGGAAAAAAATTCAAATAAATATGTGTGTGGGTGTAACAATAAAATGCATAGTTGAAAAATATGCAACTGTGTGTGTGATTGTAACAATAAAATGCATAGTTGAAAAATATGCAAGTGTGTGTGTGTGTGTGTGTAACAATAAAATACAATGTTGAAAAATATGCAATTGTGTGTGTGATTGTAACAATAAAATTCATAATTGGGAAAAAAAATTCAAATAAATATGTGTGTGGGTGTAACAATAAAATGCATAGTTGAAAAATATGCAACTGTGTGTGTGATTGTAACAATGAAATGCATAGTTGAAAAATATGCAAGTGTGTGTGTGTGTGTGTGTGTGTGTGTGTGTGTGTGTAACAATAAAATACAATGTTGAAAAATATGCAACTGTGTGTGTGATTGTACCAATGAAATGCATAGTTGAAAAATATGCAACTGTGTGTGTGATTGTACCAATGAAATGCATAGTTGAAAAATATGCAACTGTGTGTGTGATTGTAACAATGAAATGCATAGTTGAAAAATATGCAAGTGTGTGTGTGTGTGTGTGTGTGTAACAATAAAATACAATGTTGAAAAATATGCAACTGTGTGTGTGATTGTAACAATGAAATGCATAGTTGAAAAATATGCAAGTGTGTGTGTGTGTGTAACAATAAAATACAATGTTGAAAAATATGCAACTGTGTGTGTGATTGTAACAATGAAATTCATAGTTGAAAAAAATTCAAATATGTGTGTGGGTGTAACAATAAAATGCATAGTTGAAAAATATGCAAGTGTGTGTGTGTGTGTGTGTGTGTGTAACAATAAAATACAATGTTGAAAAATATGCAATTGTGTGTGTGATTGTAACAATGAAATTCATAGTTGGAAAAAAATTCAAATATGTGTGGGGTTGTAACAATAAAATGCATAGTTGAAAAATATGCAACTGTGTTTGTGATTGTAACAATGAAATGCATAGTTGAAAAATATGCAAGTGTGTGTGTAACAATAAAATACAATGTTGAAAATATGCAATTGTGTGTGTGATTGTAACAATGAAATGCATAGTTTAAAAATATGAAATGCATGTGCGTGTGTGTAACAATAAAATGCATTGTTGAAAAATATGCAAATATGTATGTGTGATTGTAATAATGAAATGCATACTTGAGAAATCTGCAAGTGCGTGTACGTGGTTGTAACAATGAAATGCATAGCTGAAAAATATGTGAATGTATGTGTGTAAAATGAACATAGTTGAAAAATATGCAAGTTTGTGTGTGTGACAATGAAACGCATAGTTGAAAAATATGAAAATGTGTGTGTGTGTGTGAGAGAGAGAATGTGTGTGTTAATTTTTAGAGTAAAATATTTCATATTTTCATCCTGATTTGTTAGTTTTTTTTAATTAAACTAAAAGATTCTGTTCAATGTGAGTAACCCAAAGCTAAACTAAATTTTAAATAAAAATCTCACTCTAGATTGAAGAAACGATTAATAGATCAAAAGCTTTGAATAATACATGAATCTTTTTCAAGTGTTTATTAACTTTTAGTAATCTATTTTCCAACTTCCAATTAATTTGTATAGCAATTGTGAATCAGTGAAACATATTTTTTATTTAATTTCTATCTCTTCTTATGGATATTTTATGGACTCAACAGATTTTCTTTTGCAAAAATTCTAGTTTGATATACATAGAAACATTATTCGGTATACACTGAATGCTACGCATATATTTTTAATTTTTTTTCTCTTATTATGATTTTCCCTTTTATAAAATTTTTATTACTCTTATATTCTTTTTATATATTTTTGTGTTTTAAAAAATCTAACAGCTAGCCTAGCAGCAGCCACACAATACAAAATTTTGATACGGATAAAGAAAAACATCATCTCTATATATATGCAATGATATTTTAACTCTAATTTCAATTTAATGAATTTCCAAGCTTTTATCTTCATTTAGCCCATAGTAACTTCATTCTAAAATATTCTCTTATTTCGTGATCCAATTCCACTGTCTCTACTTAATTAATTCAAGAGAAGCGTTGTTAAATGCTGAATCAGCTAAAAGTCTAACTTTCCCACACTCCGCGTGAAGAGGCAAAATACCGCTGATGAGGCAAATTCTTTTTTTTAAAATCTCCCTGCGTTTCCCCTACCTTCTCCGCGCGTGTAACGAAAATCCCTATCGAAATCTAGTAATATATTAGCACTGTAAAGAAATATTTTCCCCATCAAAATCATAGGTTATATAAGACCAGGGATAAAATGTCCAAGAGCTTTTTCCTCATTCCTTTCTGTGTCGTTCTGTGTGCTCATCTCTTGTACATATGCTTGCTTCTTCAAAATGAAATAAAACGATGTAACGAAATTAAAAGTATCTTCACTGTCTTCAAACTGCATTCTGCTTCACATAAAATAATTCTTACATATATCTCTGTGTGTGCGCGCGCATGCGCAAACGTGTGTAGAAAAGTAAAGTAAGCATTGAAACGAATAGCAATAGCTTTTCGTTTCAATAGAACTTGATCGCCCTACCGTTATGGAAAATATAAAAGGGACTAGCGGAACCCGCAAGGTGTTGTTCATCACGTGACAAATGCCAGTAAAATAAAAGCCATAATAATACAAAACAAAGCTATGAAAAGAAAGTAAAACATTAATGTAGATGTTGTTTATTTTTTTTTATGACGAGAATATTACGTCATAAAAGAAACAATAAATCGAAACAATAAACTGGAAATAAAGATGATCTAAAAAATAGATTAAGACAGCCAGAGAGAGAGAATTTAATATTTGTTTCGGAAACATGTGCCTATTATTTTTGGATGATTTTATTGCGCTAAAGGGTGATGAACATTCAGTGGAAAAAGTACCTTCTAAGTACGTCTTCATTAGAGACATTTTGCATTAGCCATTCTTTCTTAATGTTGATATCTATTTTCTTTCACGGTCAAAATATTTCACTTTAATTCGAAATTTGTGTAAAGTATCTATATATTTCTTCATAAGAATGACATAAATTTAGTAAACAATTTGTTTTATTAATTTTTATTATTAGTTTTGCCGCTTGACACTTATTTAATATTCTTAAAATATTTTGCGGGTGTCATTTGTTGTTGTTTTTTAATTTAATTGCTTTGTATGTACTAATTTTTATCTTAAAAAATCCTCGATTCCTTGGAATTTTTGTGTCACAAGTGGTAAATATTTGGACGAAAGTCAGACCTCTCGCAAACAAATGTCCCTGGTTTGAATCTCTGCTTGAAGGTGACCTTTGATAAAGCCTCCAGGTCCGATTCATTACTTCATTCCTTTTTATATTCCATTTTATTCGTTTTTTGAAATTTAAACAATATTTACTGTTAATTTGCTCACTTTCATTTGTGTTTTAGATGTAGCATCACTGGCGCGCTCTAAATATAATGTATATTCCTTTTAAAAATTTATGACTTAGCTATACTTACTTTAAAAGTTAGTTTCATAAATTTTATAATTTTATGGTTTGTAGTTTATATAATAATACTTTAATTTTATGTAATTTTGTCAATATAAAGACAGAAATATAATGACAGGGGGGGGGGGGGGGGGATAAGGAAGAAAATAAAAAATAAAGGTAGAAAAAATAATTCATAAAAAATAATAAAAGGAGAATAATTTGAATCTTAACAAATTTCAGGATTTAAGTTCTATATCAGAAGATTATTCAATTCAATATAAAAAAAAAATCAATCAACTATAGTAAAAAAGTAAAACATTAAATTAAAAATTGCATAGTATAAAAGTGTTTGAAAATGAGAGCTTTAAAATTTTTACATTATTGCTTACTTCAGAAGTTAAACGTTAGCTATATTTGTCACAATAATCAAAAATTTCATAAAAGCAGGCTTAAAACAAATATATCTATACGTATAATAAAGCTCAATGTGTGTGTGTGTGTAGGCGCTCTACAGGCGAGACAATTTGACCTACAGCTACCAAATTTGGTACACGTATACCTTGAAGGTCGGAAATGTGCACCTGATGTCCTATGTTTGAATTTTTAATTAGGATTTTAATTATTAATTAAAAATTAACTTTCCCGCCAAAAAATCTTCGTTTCCCCACCGCCAAATGAGTAAAGCTTCAGTTTTTTTTCTCCACGCTAATGAGGTTAGCTTAACATTTTTCGACCCATTATTTCAGACGATTTTGTTTATTTTTTTAATGTTTGATGCATTTAAAATTAAACATCGTTAATGAATCGATCTTTCAGAATCTGAAGTACTTTTGAATTAAAATAAAACAGAATAAAGGAAATTAAAAATTTCTAATCTGCGTAGCGTTACCCCAACTGGCGTAGAAAAACTCACCCATTTGCGTTACCATGACTGGCATTAAAAATTCATGCATTTGCATTGTGTTCTGATTGTTAACAACTATTTTCAATGGATCTGGACTTGATTTAAATTATTCTTATGTTAGTTGCATGCTTTTGTAATTAAATTGTATTTATGTTAGTTGTATGCTTTTGTAATTAAATTGTATTTATGTTAGTTGCATGCTTTTGTAATTAAATTGTATTTATGTTAGTTATATATTTTTTGTATATGCTTATAGTTTTAAGTATATAGTTCTTAAGTAGTTTTTTTAACCTGTTTTCGGCCGATTATTTTAAACGATTTTGTTTATTTTCTTAGTATTCGAGGTATTTAAAACGAAACATTGTTAATTAATCGATCTGCTCATGATGAATCTGAGAAAATTTTATTGACAAATTCTTTAGATATTACATAAATTAAGAAAGATATTCTTTAGTACCCATAAGATTTAAATGCTCAGTGACTCTGTTTTCCGTAATCATATTATAAAAAAAATGCTTCGTTTCAATAAAAAATTGCAGATTAATCATTTACAGTTTAATTTAAAGTATAAATTCTACGGAATTATTATTATAATTATTCATTATAATGTTTTGAAAGAATTATATGACTATCAAAATTTGAAGTTTTAAAATATTTTGATGAAGAAGCTATTAAAATAGGAATTACATAAAATATTTAATTATTAATTTTAACGAGCATTAAGATTGGCGAACGACTGGTCGCCAAAGGCGGCTAGTATTGAATATGCGAAATTAAATTGAATTTTCGTATCTTGACCATTAAATGGTTGAAAGAAACTAGAGTGAAAAATTAGTAGCAACATTAAAAACTATTTGTTTCGTTTACAATAATAAAAACATGTTTAAAATATGCATAAAAACTTTTTCTAAATTTAATTAAATCTAGACAAAAATTTTACGGTGGTTAAATTACCATTAATAAAAAAAATTATTTTTGGAATTTCAAAATTGTTTAAAGATTATTTTGCTAACATAATATTTTTTGGGGGAAATTTTGCGAGTAAATCCTCAAAATCTCGCTTATTATTTAATATTTTTAAAAAATCGCGTATATTCTCTCTTGTCAAAGTACATTGGCTGTATGATATCAAATTTGGTAAGAATAATCTCGACTGTAGAGCATCAACATACACACGCAGAGAAAAAAAAACCCACATTATTTTCATTTCACCTTTTTCATCTGATTCAGATAATACACGTTATTGCAATAAAAACAATCAACGTCTGACATATTTTTAGTGTCTTCGTCGTAAGATTCGTCAATCAGGATTGAGGTGTTTTTTATGATACTTTATTATTAGATTTGTTTTTCATAATCTCTTTTTTATTGGTTTGTTTTGATATTCTTTTATTTATTTTCCAGTCAACTCAAAACCGAAAAGAAGTAGATTCTAATCATATATATAAACAAGCTATCTCTAAAAATGAATCAAGCGTTTATTTCCTTAAATATTGCAACTAGACATATCTTCCTAGTTACCAAATTTCATTTGATAAGGTGGGCACTTATACAAGTACGATTTCGATTCTGTGCGAACTCATAATAAAAAAATTCAAGAAATAAAATTTTTATACAACGGCCAGGCCGTAAACGAATTTGAAAGTAACATATATCTCTTACATTACTCTATGAAAACGTTAAGCTCCATTATTCTATCTATGAAATATGCAGTGACGTTTTTATATCTTAATTTAGAGACTAATCGCAAATGTAGATACAAATAGATGCTAAAATATTAAATTAAATTAAATCTTAATTTTGATTCACTCTCATGTGACTTCCAAATACAAAGTTAAAAGTTACCAACAATACACAAGAATCTGTCAAAAAGTGAGTTGCATTGCTTGAGAAAAGAGACTAGGTTGGAAATTTTAGAGTAACTTCCATTGAATGATAAAATTATATACAGGATCTATTTCTTGACGTAATTACTGTAGTTATTTAAACATTGCCAAGGCTTGGAAAAGGTTTTTTCAATGCCTTCTGCAAAGAAATGTCATACAAAGTCAGTCACACGGGCATTTATGGAAATGAGCGGGCCGATTGGCTTGCAAAAGCTGCCACTAAGCGCAAAATCGACATTGACTTTAATATTCCTAAATCCTTTTACAAGAAGAGTACGAGAGAAAAAATGGTGGAGTCTTGGAATCAAGAATATCTCCTTTCAAATAAAGGGAGTGTAACAAAGAAATTTTTTCCATCCATTAATAAGAGACTGTCATGCCATCAATTTTATACTAATTACAAAATAACCCAATTTCTAACTGGTCATGGTAACTTTAAAAGTTATTTGTACAAATTCAATTTGTTTCCGTCATCTTCCTGCGGTTGTGATATTGGTGGGGAGGAAAATGTTGAACATGTGCTCCTTCTATGTTTCAAGTTTGTCAAAGAAAGACAGATCCTAAGACTTTCTCTCAAGCGTATGAATATAAATTGGCCTACAGAGCTTCACCAACTTATTTCCACTGGAAGTGCTTTTCAAAATTTCTATAAATTTATTGTTGACATCTGTAATCCTTCATAACTATTAAATGTTCTTCTTTTTCTTTTTGTTATGTGTTATATACTTACTTTGTGGTGCACCGGGGTTTTATAAATGTTCAATATAAAAAAAAGTCAGTCATAAATCACTCATATACTAATTTATCAGCAGTGATCTCCGAATTGAACGCAATTGAAGACCTTCTCTCGCGCTCAATGTCGTCAAAATCTGTATGCACCACTTCATGATAGCTTGGTAGGATGTTGTATTTTTATCCTACATTTTATGTAATTGTCTTTACACTTACAAAACAATGGATCGCTCCACGCCTTTCGAATTTGGACTCCATTTGCTGCTACTGAGACATGTCTATGACTGCTTATCAGGGAAATTAAAACTGCGGCGTGGAAGCCGCTACATTTAACCCTTAAGTACATACCGATGTAGATCTGTGCTGTCTGTTTTGTGTAGAAAACTTTACATAGTGTTTTTTATTTTAATTTTACAAAACTATTTTATCTTTCCAGAACGCAATTAGAATCTTTGACAGTTTATTTCTTTACCTGTGATAATTTTTATTTTTGATGCGCTATCTGAATACTATTCATTTCAGCTGGTGTTATGAATTACGATTATTTATACAAAATAATAATAATAATATACAGGAAATTTTTTTGGATAGAGACAATGTAAACGTAATGAAAAATATTTATATTTTTCCATATATTGATAAATTTATGCAAGAAAAATGTAGATTTTTTTTGTAATGTAAAAATACGTCAACATGCAAAATCGGTTCTACATAAGTTCACTAAACCTAGATGCTCATGTCATCCTTTGACGTCTATGGATGTACGAAAAGTTGGTGTTAGTCACTGGCCTAAATTTTCAAACATATTAATGACTAAAATTCCACTATGTAAGGCTACCACACAATGGCCATGTAGCAAATGCAATATTCCTTTATGTTTAAGTGCTAAAAATAATAGTTTCATGAATTTTTATATTTTGTTATATAATCAGAAGTATAATTTATACTTGAAATATTATTTTATTGTACCTAGTAGATTTGTAGAATTGAAGGAGTGATTGTTAGTAATGATATAGAAATAAATCAGTATGTTTTTTTTTTTTATTTTTTCAAAAAATATTTATGTGCAGATTTTTTTTGTATTTTTTTCACTAACTACGCACATTTCCCGATTGGTTTCAAATTTCATTTATTAAAAATAAAAATTCATGCATTCAAGAGTAAGATAAGTAAAGTTCCCTGGTACATCCAACGTGTATTTCTCGTGGCTATTCCAACAACGGTTGCCGCCTGTTCTACGTCTAGGCCTGAGTGATCCTTTTATATCCAGTTCAATCTTAATAATCGCCCGTTCGATCATGTTGATTGTGCAGAAATAAATACAAAAAACAATCCTATCCTAGATTATCACATTATTTACATATTTACCACAACGGATTAAAATATAAAAATGAATCAAGTCTCTTTTGTTCCTGGCGAACCACACAGCCCTCGCTCGTCTTCCCTCGTCCTTATCTGTCTAGTACACTTCCTGTTCGTCTCTCTCCTGGTTTTCACCCCCTCGGATACTACGTGACCTTTCCCCTCTTGACTGGTTTGCAACCTTCGTCGATGGAAGCGGAGGAGCGGGTCTTACAGGATACAAATAAATAACTGAGGTGTTGCCACAAATTTGCATCAAAATAATCACACCAAAAAGAGAGAATGTAACAAACTGTTTGATTGACCAACGCAAACTTTGATTACTTTCTGTCAGTATCTGATGCCCAAATTTTAACAGGAATGACGGTTCTGAGCGATGCGGAAAAGAAAGGCCAGGCAGATCAAAATAATGAGAAAGAAGAGGACCTCATGGACCTTGTAGGAGGTGATGGACCTTGGCAAAGGTGGCTTTTTCTTGTGATCCTGTTATGCCCCATTCCAGATGCTGCCCACAACATGTCCATGTCCTTTTTTGCTCCTAATATAGATTACTGGTGCCAACGACCACCTGATCTAAACATCAGCGTAGAAGAGTGGAAAACCCTTGCTCTGCCTGCAGATGATCAGCATTGCTCTAGGTAAGAGATTTATCATCAAATTAATAAAGTGCTTTGACTACGTATCAGATTTAATTGGTTTAAATCTTAGAAGATGGATCAGATCAGTGTTTTAGTTCTTGAAGCCTCTAAGCATAAAAAAAAAATTTTCCCTCATCAATATATTCTTTTCATATAGCAGCGTAATAACTAACTACTAAAATTTAGAGATAACCATATATTTCTAACTGGAAAAAGTGATTTGAATATTGTAAAGGATTGTATTTTATGTGATGTCAATTTATAAATAACCCTTCGTGGCGCAGTCAACTTTAAATTTTGAATTCAAGCAAAAAATATGTTGTAGGTAACCTATTAAAGTATAAGGGAGTGCACAGATTAAATTTAGTGAAGATTGTACTCATCACTTAGATTCTGAGGTGGGGGTGTTACATCAGTTGGAACACTGCTCTGATAGAGCTTAAACAAAGTACGACTAAGCGAGCATTGCAGTGAAGCGCTAAAATCTGTAAACTCTCTAACATTTGACTATAAAAAGACTATTTCATACCTGTATAACAGATTTAGCATGATCCAAATAGCACCATAGATATGACATGCTCAGATTTGTCATTCGAGAGCAATACTTGTATCATTTTTGGTGCTTCGGGAAAACTTAGTAGGTCTCTTCAATGTAAGTAATTACAACGTACTTCATTACAGTTTCAATTTTAAATATAATTAATTTATAATAAAAACACTACAATTATATTCATAATAAAAAAATAAGCTATAATATATCTATAATTAAAAATATTTTCACATTATATAAAACGAACGTTAGAGAAACTCAAAGAGCATAAAATTCCGTGCTAAGTAAAGATAACCAAAGATACCGATACATTTTTTTTAAATACAAAACTTCAGAGACCCATAGTAAGTTGGTCATTTCCAAATAATATAACCCACCCAAACAATATACCTTGAAATAAATTAATTTTTCAATAAAAAAGAGAAAAACAGAAAATGAAGACACAAGTGTTATCTTTCCGTCATAGCTTTACGCTATGACGGAACCATCTGTGCAGTGTTCCAGCTAATGGAGCACTAACTTTTATCCAACGATTATACGTTTAAATTCTCTTTAAAAATTTTTAAAATATAATGAATATATAGTTTAAGATACAGTGAACAAAATAACGTTGAAAATTTTATTAATCCGTTACTAACAAAAAAAAATGAATAAATAGACTTATACATAGCGCGCTATACCAGAAAATTATGTTTCTACTAAATTTCAACTGTCATTTATTATCAAAAAAAATACAGTTAAAATTGAATATAAGCCTATTGTTTATAATTGAAATTAACGATTTTAGGATCGAGCGAAGTTAGTGGTTCCATATAGTGAAACACTGCTCAGCAAAGGGTTACTTAAAAATTAATAGATTTAAGGTATCAGACTATATTTAGAAAGGATTTTTCAAAAAAAAAAAATATTTTAATGTTTGCATGATATTTTTTATTAATATAAAGTTAAAATTAAGAATAAAAGTGAAATTGTTTAAATATATGTAGCTTTCGAAAAAAAATCATATTCTGATAAAAATTTTAACAAAATCCTAGAGAAAAAAAAATTGTTTCAGTTTTTCATTTTTCTTTGTAACATTATATGTGTAACATGTCTTAGAGTGTAATTAACTATTATCTAAGAATTATATTCGAAACAAAAAAATTTCTGAATTGTGTACGAAATAATCTATGAAATTTTGGAATTTTTTCCAACAATATTTTTCTTAAACAATCATAAATACATGGTCATACCGAAACGGTTTATGCAAATCAGGAAAACAGAGCACAGTAACATTATAGTACGTTTTATTTTAAAGCAAAAGATGCTCGAAATGACCGCCACCACAAGGTATTAAGCAAGTGAGGCAAGTAACTAAGCCTATTACAGCTGCGTGTAACATGTCGGCATCGATGCCACTAACGGCCAATTGAATGGCATCTTTCAGTTCCATCAAAGTGGCAGGAGAGCCTCGGTAGACACGAGACTTCAGGTATCCCCACAACCAAAAGTTCGCTGGAGAAAGATCTGGCGATCGGGAGGGCCACTCATTCTTACATCCTCTGCTTATCACTATGTCCTCAGTAAATGTATCTAGGAGTAACGTCTTAAAGGAACTAGTAACGTGAGGTGGGGCACCATCCTGCATCATGAAGGTGACGGAAGATAACGCACGTCTTTGCAGCAAAGTAGGCATAACGTGGTCTCGCTAAAGCCTAAGATAGCGTTCTGCAGTGACGGAACAGGTTTTCCAACCGGATACAGGACAACGCTCTTCAAAAAAGAAAGGGCCTAGAATGAAGGACGCAGTGAAACCGCGCCAAACAGTCACATGTGGAGAATGTAATGGTTTGGTCGTGTACGTACGGAGGTTTGATGCTGCCCAGATACGACTGTTTTGCGTATTGACGTCACCATGCAATGAAAAGTGGGCTTCATCTGTCCACATGATGTTCACTAATCATTGTGGGTCACGTTCCATTTGTGCGAGCACCCATGTTGCAAAGGCTTGTCTTTTCTCGCAATCTGCTGGCAACAACTGGTGAAATGCCTCTATCTTGTACGGATGCAATTTCAAGATTTCGTGCAGAATGCGTCGGATCGACCTTTCCGGAATTCCGGTTATTTTTCCTGCCTCACGTGCACTGGAACTCCCCGTTGAAGTCTCGACTGCCACATTTCTCATGACCCTTTGGATAACAGGGACGTGGTCAGCGTTGACGGATGGTCTGCCACTTCGTGGACTATTCTCTAATCTTCCCGTTTCCTCAAAACGGCGAACTAAATTCAGTATCCCATTCAAGGAAATTGGGTTTTTCTTCGCCTTAATTCCTTTCACGGCCCGTAACTTTCGCAAGGCTTTAGTCGCGGATTCACCGTTCTTGTAGAACAGTTTAACCACTAATGCCCGATCCAGTAGCGATAGCATGCTATTGGCGTCGAATGACAGATCCGTTTCCAGCCTTGTATTTTATAGCTATACTGATTTGCATAAACAGTCCCAGTATGACGTGTGAGCGCCACCTCGGTGAGCCTCGATGTGACGTGTTAAATAAATTTTTTTAATGAAAAAAAAAAAACAAAATCCAAAGGCTGTCTGAACATATTCCCGCAAACCGCAATTTTTTTCGAGCTTTACTTTATTTATTATGATTTTTTGAAGTTTGCACGAATTTATGCAGCACCCGGTACTTATATTATACTATATAAATTTTGCACTTTGGACAGAAATTTGCTTATGTGCTTTCTTATTGAATTAAATTTCGCTTGAAATGTAATCAGAGTAGAATCTTTGTATCGATAGATCTTTTTCCCTTCATCTTAACCTTTATTTAAGAAAGAAATGTCTTAATACACATAACGCTGAAAAACATATTTATTGAACAGAAAAATCCTTGAACAAAGTTGATATGCTCTACAAAAATTACGAAAATTCATCTGCCTTGAAAGCTTTAAGTTATTGCTACATATATTAAAAACTATTTGACGGAAATGGGTAAAATTTGGAATAAAGATGTTCTTGGTCTTGCTTCTTTGATTGACATCAAAAGATTTATGAATTTCTATTTTATTAAAAAAAAAATTAACTTATACATTTTTGATTATTTGAAAGTGTAATAAGAATTATTTTCAAAGATGAATTGTACTTTGAAATATATTGAAAAAAAAGGAACTCTCATTTAACTTTAGGAATTCAAATTTTCAGGTACTTATAATTCATCAATCCGTTTACGAAAATTTACAAAATGTTAGATGAATTTGAGCTACATTATTCTGAAGAATTGAGACATGCTATCACAATAGCATGTTGATTATGAAAACAATGAGTTTATGTGAATCTAAATATGGACACTTTACATACAAAAATATTTCATATATTTATAGAAAATGTATTTTTATATTGTCAAGCATTCAATTTTACTGCTCCATAATTAATTTTAGAATAAAGAGCATTGCCCGGATGTTTTTTTAGAGAGAATACCACAATTATGTTCCATTTAATAGCTTTTGTTTTTCTTTCGACAGGTACAAGCATATTAACTTAACCCACATTCACAAAAAATCGTTTTACCACAATGACTCAAATAATCCAACGATACCTTGTGATTCGTGGGAATTTGATGATTCTGTCTACAAATCCACTGTCCTTGGGAAAGTAGGTAAAAACTTTGAAAGATATTTCTATTGCTCTTTATAAAATATTGTTTAAAATTAAATAAGCACAGGGTTGTCGAAATTAAGCTTCTCCAACTGAAAGAGCCTTGTGATATATTGTATAAATTATAAAGCCATGACATTTGGACGACAAAAATTCTAGATCATATGTTCGAGATTCATAGATTTAAAAAATCGTTCAAAAATGCCTCATTTCACAAATGCTATCTTACACTATTCTATTATTAAAACACAAATAAAGTGTCTAAGCAACCCACGAGTCTAATGAAAGTGAAAAACAGGTAGCAGTTCACCTGTATGAACAATGGCGACATTAACCTTCTCATTGATAAGATAATTCGATTACAGATACCAGAGAATACTTGATCGGTAGAGTTTCTCTCTAAAAGATAAGAAAAATTCTCTACACCCCCTGAAACAACAATAGCCAGCTTATAATTTTAAGGATTTGATATACAAAAGAGGACACAGCTCAGCTGATTTCTATTAAACAAATAAATACTCGGTCATGCTTAGAAAACCCCCTCGTCTGAACGAGCTACTAAAACGAACAAAGCACGGGCCATAGGTATCAAAACTATCACACTTAAATAAAGGGTAAGGGAATTTCGCAGTGTTTTCAATGTATTTTGGCACTCCGCCAACCGTCCAAAGAGTATTTGGCCTTTCATTATTAATAAAATTAATAGACGAAGATCTATTAATGAAACCGTTACTACAATATTGGTGAGAAGTCCGCATTAACCTTCTCATTAATAAGATAATTCTATTACAGATGCCAGAGAATACTGGATCGGTAGAGTTTCTCTCTAAAAGACAAGAAAAATTCTCTACACCCTCCGAGACTGCAATAGCAGCTCATATTTTTAAGGACTTGATATACAAAAGATGGCACAGCTTAGTGATTGCTATTAAACAAATAAATACTCGGTCATATTTAGAAATTCTTAGAAAACCTCCTCGTCCGTCAAACACGCCTGAAGAGCTACTAAAACGAACAAAGCGCAGGCCATAGGTATCAAAACTATCACACTTAAATAAAGTGTTAGAGAATTTCGCAGTGTTTTCCATGTATTTTTTCACTCCGTCAATCGCCCAAAGAGTGTTTGGCCTTTCATTATTAATAAAATTTATAGATGAAGATCTATTAATGAAACTGTTACTACAATAATGGTGAGAAGTCTGCTGTTGCGATAAAAGCGTTCCGTCAGAAATAAAACCTTATACGGAGAGACTATATAACACAGAGTACCTTCCTTAGGTAGAAGATGTCATATTGCCTTCATTTATACGACATCTTTACATCTGAAATGCAACGTTTATTCCTAGAATGAAATGACGATTTATTCAGTCCGCCTTGGAACACTCTGTTAACGAATCAAAAGGGTTATAAGAACATAAAAGAGAAAACCCACAAGAAACGAAAGTATGTAGAAAAAATTGTCGTGTTGCAAAGCCGTCTATCATCGACTTTTGGTAGTAATTTATTTCAACGCCTCTCGCCTGTATCATTTAGAGTGCCTGTCGTCCAAATTTCATTTTATTAAGACTCATACATCTCCCTGCATGGCCCTGTGTGAGAGAAGTTTTATTTCTACAACTCTACATAGTTCTTTGCAACATGTTTATACTTACAGTATATTTTTATTCTAGTTCAACTTGGTTTGTAGCAGGGAATGGCTTATTTCGATGTCTAAAGCAATATTCATTGCCGGGTACTTCGTATCGAACACTATATTTGGTTTCCTTTCTGACAAGTATGATTGATCTTTCTTTTCGCAATTTCGTATGAGTTAGAATTTTACGATGTATTAGTTAGAATTTAAGTATTTTTACGTAGAATTTTTACTTATTAGTTAGAATTTATAGTTAATTCCTACAAACACAGAAATGAGAGGTACATTTCAGTATAAACTATTATATTTTCGTTAATGTTTTCATTATGTGCATGTGTTCTCTCTACAGGATTGGTGTGTTTGTGCATATTTCCGTGTCTAACAAATACGATTTTGTGTGTATAAACAAAACACCAGTAT
The DNA here is from genome assembly GCF_947563725.1 of Argiope bruennichi. Classification (NCBI taxonomy): domain Eukaryota; kingdom Metazoa; phylum Arthropoda; class Arachnida; order Araneae; family Araneidae; genus Argiope; species Argiope bruennichi. The sequence continues at coordinate 34,656,998 of NC_079157.1, forward strand.
TTTTGTTACCGATAAATATTTACCCCCGGGGGGGGGAACCTCGAAACGAGGATGAGATGCTTCCGGCATGGTGGTTGGATTTCGCCACCCTGGAGGGTACACAAATATTTGGAGGATCTGGCTCCTCCCATCGATGACGGGACGTACTGCCTTCGGGAAGGGTTGTACCGTGGCCGGTGATGGCCCTTAGGACTCAACCACAGTTTCCGCCAGCATTGCTGTTGCGGCGGTCCGGTCATTCAGCCTTATGGTTTAAACCCGTGTGCCTTCGTGGCGGGTCGGAGAGTCAGTTGGTTGACTTACCAATAAATAATATTAAAAGCAATTCAGTTGACTTATTTCAGATTTTAATCCCAAATACAACGAACCATAAAATTTTTAGTGAAAATAATTAGTGTTTTATTCGTTAAAAACTATATTTCCAGTGTGTATATGTAATATTGAGCAAGAAATTTAATATGTCCCAGTCTCACTTCGAATATGAAATTTTATCACTTATTTTGTATAACATGGTAAATAATTTTACTCTCAAAATAAATGCTGAAAGAAATTCAAATCTGTATATGATTAGAAAAAAAGTTTTTTATGAAACTTTTTATTTATAATGCTCGACTTATTTTTTATATCAGGAAACAGTTCTCGAACCTCTCATAAATATGATTCAAATTTTCCATGTAGTTTTTAATTGTCTCTTTTATCAAATATTGATTAATTCTCCCAACATCAATTTTGTCTTTAAGTTTAAAATAAGCATTATAGAAATACTTTTTTGGACTATAAAAAAATAAAAAGCGAAAAGAAAGAAAACTTTATTTTTTCTTTAGAATGAAAGTAATGTAAAATAAAATGCAGATTTTAAAATATAAATATTGGGAGTAGATTAATTTATTTAAAATATTTCCTTTCATAAACTACAATATGTACCCATTTTTCGGTAAATAACTAATTCCTCAAAGAGAGTGTTTGGCTGTTTAGAATCAATCCACTTATCAAACCACGTTTTTATATATGCATGGAAATTGAACATTTCCCCAAAAACATTACTTTGCATGGGACGAAATAAGTTGAAAGGAAATTGAAAAATACAGTTCCAGAACTATTCTAAAGCAATAAACTTAAATCAAATCATCCAGACGAGGCGATGGTAAAGGATTAACGATTCTTTATTCACATACGAAACGAACGTTCTGCTCTCCCGGGAAATACGTGAAGTGCAAGCTTGCGCGCAGAACCGGAATGAATCCACACGTCAGTGCGATCGTTATCTTAGCTAAAGCTGGCGCCTGCGCAGAATGCAAGGAAAGATTTGGCGCAAATTGGCGATAGCATTTCTCGCCACAAAGTATTAGACTAAAGTAGAAACATCTAGTGCATATGGCAAGGACAGGGCCAATACATCCTAGGGATTCTAAAGTTTATTTTACTTGTCTATGAATACATGGGCAAGTAAAAAGTAACCTTGTCATGCCTGTAGCCATGTTCTGGCTTTTCCTCGTTCTATGTATCATTGAAATTCGGTGAACTGTTTCTTGTATTGTTCATCTTTGATGCTTAATAGGATTGCAACAATCTTTCATGTGCTTTGCTCTGTGTCATGTGCACTAAAACATCGTTTTTAAATTACCGAAACTAATCTTTGGAAGTTGTGAATGCTAACAACAGGCGATGTCTTTCTACAGCATTCTGATTCCATTATATTGAAATAATGTAACATAATTTCCTGCAAATGCTGTTTATTTGGCACAAAACTCAACATGTTTTCTTATATAGATAATGATATCTCTTAATCTAATTTAAATCGTAATTAATTCCCTAATTTTTATCTTAACTTAAGCCATATTAATTTCATTCTAAAATGGTCTCTTATTTCCTGATCCAATTCCACCTTTTCTTTATTTAATTAATGCTACACGAGTCCTATAAAACTGCTTTAATCAACTGGTTCTCATTCTCCGAGTGACGGGATAAAATATTTAATGCTCAGCATATTCTTTTAAAGATACTTAGATTTCCCTATCCTAAATCAACATGTATCAAGGAAATCCCTGTGAAAAATTAATTATAAAAGCCATTAAAGGGAGAATTTTGCTCTCTTTTGCTGTTGTGTCGCGATCTAGAATGACATATTTCTTACCACTTTTTATTGTACATAAATTACGCCTCCCGGGATTTACAATAATTTGGTGATTAGTTATAATCAGTAACACATAATAATTTGGAGCTCTTTTAAAAATGTTGCTTTAAAATTCGATTTTTCTGTATAAATCAAGCATGCCCAAACACATCTATTATAATGACTATCTACTATCTGCATTATACTTTCTTTCTTTCGCCACAGAATATCCCCGAACTTGGAATCTCTAGGATTCCCTGGCGGTTGAAAGGATATACGTGGAAGTATTTATTAAGATAAAAAAAATACACAAAAAAGACATAAAATATCAATATACACATAAAAAGACAAAAAAATATCATCAATACACATAAAAAGTAACTATATGCAATATTATAATGATGAAGAAGGTGTTCGGTGGGGAGTATGAGTAGATGAAATATATTGAAGGTAATATATTCCGGAGAAGAGCTTGGTTGAGAAATGAAACGAAAATTTATACTGGGCTTGGGTCTGGAGAAATCAATTCCTCGTTCTCTTGTAGGAACCGCACAAGATTTCTAATTTTGACCTTGGACATCTTGTTTCTCATAACGTTGGTCCACCAGATATTTTCTAGGTCGTGGGTGGGTTTTTTGAGATGAAAAGAAGTGGTGAGAGGGCAGCTAGTGGCATAATGAAGGGGGTCGCCTACTTCGCCGCAGCCACATTGATCAGATCCTTTAATATGGAATCTCTTGAAATATGAAGGGAAAGGGCCATGGCCAGTTGCAAATATAATGTCAAGCCTATTCCAAGAGGATGAGTTAAAGGACACTTTCGAGATGATTTGATGGATGTTTCTGCCAGTTAAGCCATTGTCCCATTCTTCTTGCCATCGCTGTAGGTTCAATTCATTTAGAATACTTTTCAGATGGCTTTTAGGAGCTGGGTATTGAAAGGGCGTACCTTCAGAAATGGCTTGTTTGGCTAGGGAATCTGCAACCTCGTTTCCGTTGTATCTGCATTATACTGACATGTTTCTCATTTATCTATATCACCTGTATATAGTATAAATTATTTAACGCATTAATAGCTTTAATATATAGAAATCATATAACTGAGACAGCGAATATAATTTTTTTCCAGAATTGGAAGAAGGCCAGTCGTTGTCTTAAGCGATGTTATTGCAGTTATAGCAGCCATTGCTTGTGTTTTTTCAACCTCATACCACATGTTCGTTTTGTGCCGGTTTTTCATCGCTGCTGGGGTTTTGGGCGTGGACAACACAATGTTTGTCTTACGTAAGTTGTTTTTTTCTTCTTCTTCTTCTTTTTTTTTTTTTTTTTTTTTTTACTTTCTCGTATACGTAGAATAAAGAAAGTATAGGGTGTTCATTAATTATTGTCGGGGTTTCCGTACCTCATAACTTTCGAATAAAAAATATTACGCAAAAACCGATTACGTATTCGTAAATTACAACTCAAGGAATTTTATTAATGATATTAAAGTGTAAAGCTTGCACAATTTGAACTTTGTAGGCATTCAGCTGAAAGCGATTATGTATTCGTAAATTCGCTGAACAAATTTTGAATTTTGATAATCTTGCGGGTTCTCCGAGCCCCATATTCTACAGTTATGTTTATTCACTTTTTCTGACCCATGAAAAGTGGATTCGTCACTGAAGAACCATTTCCGAAGGTAATTTTCATCATCCTCAATTCGAGTCAAAATTTGTTCAGCGAATTTACGAATACATAATCGCCTTCAGCTGAATGCCTACAAAGTGCAAATTGTGCAAGCTTTACACTTTAATATCATTAATAAAATTCTTTGAGTTGTAATTTACGAATACGTAATCGGTTTTTGCGTAATATTTTTTATTCGAAAGTTATGAGGTACGGAAACCCCGACAGTAATTAATGAACACCCTGTATAGTAATCATCAAAAAATTCGAATTTAAGTTTTGAAAAATCTTCACGTGTTAGATTTTTCTTAGTAAGAAAAACACATTTTTAAAAAAGCCCATCTGTCCGTCTGTGACAAAGATAACTCAAAAAGGCTTTGAACTGGAGGATGGAATTTGATGCATGTTATTAAAACTAAATTTGCCTAATTCTATCAAATGTTGAGTAAAACTGTTCATAGAAAGTCCGTCTGTTTGAATATAACACGATAACTACAAAACGAAGAGAGCTATATAAATAAAATTCGATACATAGATTTAACATGTTGAGTATAAACGCCTACCAGATTTTGAGTAAAATCCAAACACAGTTTCACCGTCTTTCGGTCTGAATTTTAAGAAACATGAAACGCGATAGCTCAAAAACGAAATGAGTTAAATGTGTCAAATTTGGTTTGGGATTACAAATGTAGTTTTGTATCAACTTTTTATTACAATCGTTTGCGAAAAATACATTTATAACACAAATTCAATTTTCGGATACTATTAATGCATGCCTGGAATTCATCGCCAAATAACTCGCCAAAGGTTAATATTTCGTAACTGTTGTAAGCCAATGCCAGGCAAGACGTTCTATGGGATAACATCTTTATTAGAGAATATACAAGAAACGTTTGCGGAGCATATGCATATGGCAGGTGAAAAAATGATGATGGTTAAAAGGTGGGAAAAGAATTATGGTTCAACACCATCCTTCATATAATATTGTTACGGAATTTCCCGGGGTTCGTTTGGATAGTGGGAGTAGTTATATGGTGTGGAGAACGCTCAATCAGCAGGCGGCAGTAGAAAAAAAACAACGACGTTTATTTACACGAAGACACACAGGACAGCACAAAGACGACAACTATTTACAGCACAGAACACGATTATCTTCAGCCGAGAAGTGCAGCATACAACAGACTCTACTGCAGTCAGTAGCGCACAGCTTAGTTCAGCACTAGCTTCACTCCTTCGCTGCTCCGCTTATCTCTGGAAGGCCAGTTCTTTACCGTCGATCCCGACTACTCTTCTCTGTCCACCACTGGTCCACGACTGCCCGGCAGCTGCGGCTGCTTCCTTTTATAGGCCTCAGGAGGCGGGGCTAGAAGCCTTTCAACCAATAAGGAACGTTCGAGGCGTAACTCGGTTACTACTGGACGGATCGGGAAAATTCTCGATGTTTCGGGTATAATCTATTTTGGCGCCAAAGTCGCCAAATTTGTCGCCAAGTCGCCAAATGGTCGCAAGTTTGTCGCCAAGCTCTGGGACCTCCCATGAAACCAACTATGCTGGGAAGCAGCATCACAGGTTCGTAACAATATTTTACCACTGGATTTCACTTACTCAAAAGTGTATTTTTACCGCGACGAGATGTAAAACATCACTAGAAATGAAGGAAATTATAGTAAGCACGGCATAAAACTATGTAGGCACACATAATGCATCTCAAAATGTGAGGCAACATGCAAATGGAACATTGGCTTGAAATACTATGGGGATTGTACCCAAAATGACTAAAAAACATGCAAGCAATTACAGTTAATGGTCCTCAGCTGACGATGATGTCACAGATAAATTATTAAAATATAAAATTTTAATTCATAATTCTCTTTTATTTTCTTAATTATGATTTTCTATACAATTCCTTTCAATAATTATTTAGTACACTTTAGGATTTATACATACACACAAGGGGATTGCAGGCATGTAAAATACATATTCGATTTTCGGATTCTTTTATATAAATCGCATGCCAAGAATTAATCGCCGAAAAATTGTCAAAGGATGGATTCAGTAAAAATGATAGATTCACGCCAATGATATAGAGGGTGTTTCAAAAACCTTGAAGCGGGGTTTATTCCTTAAATATTGATCGTAGACATATACTGTAAATTACAAAGTTGCGTAAAAAAAGGTGCAAAATGTTTTGAAGTTGATTAAAACTTTCAGGCAATTAAACTTCAAAAAATATAAAATTTAAATTTTTATACGGACCCCATACAAAAAATTCCCAGCAAGTAAAATGTGCCGCATCCTCTAATAAATTCATGTACAAAATTTCAGAATTTCATCGTGAAAACTCTCAAAGATATGTTGAAACAAAGTTGGTGAAGGGTCAATCACAAATTAAAAATGCAAATGTTTAGAGCTTCAGTGTAGATGAGACGACGCAGGAATGTATCACAAGAAAATTAAATATGCTTCATATTTTTATTTTAAATACAAATTTTAAAATCTATACTACTTGAAAAATGCTTTAAAATTTTATATCATGTATTACAGAATATAACTTAAAAATAGCACGATCAGTGAACTTGTAAAAAATCATATATAATCTTTCATTAAAGTAATCTTTCCTTTATGTAATCTTTCCTTTAAGTTATTATTTCTACAAATGTTTAATTCTTTTGAATCAATAAATAGCAAAATAATTATTTATTTATTCAATCATTACTTTCTTTGTTAATATGTGTGCGACCCCTAAAACACGAACAGCCAACTTGATTTTTCCTTTTTGCGAACTCATAACCAGGCAACGAAAAGTGGTTCAAGTCAGCATTTTTGTAGTTTTATATCTTTTAGACTTTTCGTGATAAATTGCTGAAATTTTGTTCTCTGGTTCGGTTTGGTTATATTAACGTCCCATTTGAAGCAACACTAGGGCTATTTTGGGATGGACCTCGTAATTTTGAACCGCGGTCAGATGACGACACCTGAGCTGGCACCCCCCTCCTCACACTACACCACACAAGCGGGAGGACGTTTGGTCATGAAAGATTTAACATGCAACAGACCCCCTTACACGACGGTTCTTCGGTGGAATCGGGTCACGAACCTGAAACCCTCCGGTTCCGAAGCCGAGACCTTACCACCAGGCCACCGCGGCCCCAGAAATTTTGTACATGACCTTATTAGAGGATGGGGTACATTTTACTCTTTGGGAATTTTTTTTGTACGGGGTCCGTATAAAAATTTAAATTTTGTATTTTTTGAAGTTTTATCCCCTGAAAATAATCGATTTCATAACATTTTGCACCTGCATATACGTCTTATATGTCTACGATCAGTATTTAAGGAATAAAAGCCGCTGTCAAGGTTTTTGAGACACACTGTATATTTCACTACTATTGTTCAGTGATACTATACAAAGTAATTTTGCTGTTATTCGTTCAGGTGTCGAAAAAATTTTATTACAGAGTATGCGAGATAGCTTGATTGATATTTATATGCCAAAACTATTAATAAACATCTATTGATGTATGTATGGTAATCCTAAAAATGTATTTTTAATAAAAAACTTAAGTGTTTATCGGCAATAAAGTTTTGAATAAATTGTTATTCCTCTCCCCGCTTTAGTTCGCTAAATGGACAGTACCTTATTTATTTATAATGTTTTAATCTTCTATGTTTTTACTAATTACTAATCGCCTTTGGCGACCATCTGGTTTGCTAGAGAAATTGATTATATTTATTTTTGATTAAACCACTTCTACATGATTTAATGTCCTTAATTCCGTCAGATGTTCAGACATTAAAAGGATGTATTTTAATTGTCTTGCATATGTTGTGTTTATCATTCACTAGCAGTACCCGCACAATGTTGCCAGTGACATAAAATTCAAGAGGAAAAATTAGATTTAAAGTCTATCCTGCACCCGATATGACATGGGCATGTCCCACAACATCAGGCAAACATAAAAATATATTTAGAAATCATGAAAAATAACTGGAAAACAATTTTTATGGCATACATTCAGAAATATTTAGACTGCTAAAAAGGTAAAAATATGATATGCTCATAAACAAAACGATTAACTAAAACTACACAATAGTAAAGCTGTTTTAAAATTTTAAAATTTACAAATATGTCATTGTACCCACAGTTCCACAGTTGTTTATCAACTCTGCATAATCTGATGTGAAAGTAAAATTCAATTTTCTTCATAATATTTCTTTTTAAACTATATTGGTTGTTTTTCCTCCTGGTGCCTACAAATGCATTTTGTTTGGATGTAACTCTAGATAGTGCAACATAAAGTTGCCCATGGGAAAAACATTCTTCGCTGAAGTAAAAATCGTAATTATGAAAATCCTTTTTTTATATATATATATATGACTTCAATGTGCTAAAACCTTTCCCAATAAATGCCCTACAAAATGGTACAAAAATCTTAGACTTAATTTTTAATATGACTTCAATGTGCTAAAACCTTTCCCAATAAATGCCCTACAAAATGGTACAAAAATCTTAATGACTTAATTTTTAATATGACTTCAATGTGCTAAAACCTTTCCCAATAAATGCCCTACAAAATGGTACAAAAATCTTAATGACTTAATTTTTAATATGACTTCAATGTGCTAAAACCTTTCCCAATAAATGCCCTACAAAATGGTACAAAAATCTTCAATATCAATTAATTTTGGGGGGAATAATGAGCTTTGAATCACTGCTTAAAATCAGACAGAAACAAAGAAATGTATCGCCTATGTATACCACAGCTCTTGCGATTTGAGCATGCGCAGTTTTATGTTTTCGTACATGCGCGGATAAGTGCAAGACACAGATACTGCTGTTTTACGCATACGCGAATCGTAGTAAAAAAAAAATTAAAATCGCAATTATAAAACTTTTTTTTATTTTGATATGACTTCAATATACTAACGCCTTCTTCAATAAATACCCTATAAAATGGTACAAATATCTCCAAAATCAGTTAAATATTTCCTGAGTTTCTCTCTTTCAAGCGTATAGACGCTTTCAACTGACTTCATATTATACTATGTATAGATAAAAAAATTTATATTTAAACCAGCCCATGGCATCATAGCGTTATTGAACACGTAGATGTTCATCTATCATATAAATTTCGTGGTATAGTGATTTCAGCGCGAGTTCGCAAATTGTACAGACTGTCTATGGCAAAGGATACCGACGTGCTCTGATTGGTTTAAGCCTTGGCATCCTTTTGGCAATGTTTTGCCAAAAAGATGCCATACCGAAATATATTTTTACAAAAATAAATAAAATTTGTGGATTTATCCCCCCCCCCTATTTTTTACGGTTTACATGTAATATTAATCTGGAACACATATACAGCGGAAAAGATCAAATCCTGAAACCTAAATTCAGGAAATATAAAAATTACAATTTATTAAAAATAATTTTTGTATGTCTTTCTTCTTAATATTATTTTGATATAACTAAAAAAAATTAGCTTCGAAATCACATATTCCGTTAAAGCTTACATATTTATACGTTTTGGGCATTAAGTAATCATCTCCCCATATGTAGTTGATGGGAAAGTAACAAACGTTCAGCAACAAGTTTCAATGACTGCATAAATTATCTAATAAAGGCACGAAAATCATAGAAAAATAAGAATGATTTAATTGCTGCATCATATGTTGAGTAATTACTTTCATATAGTTTTTATACTTCTGTGCATAAACAACATTAGTTACTTGTATTACTAGTATTATTAGTAATATTTATTATTATTATTAATAATAATTAGTATTAGTAGTATTACTACTAATATTTAGAGAAAACAATTATATTAATAAAAATTAGACCGTGTTGATATTCACTCGTATCTTCCATAAAACTAATGAAAGGTACAAGGTTTGAGCCAAATAAGCGAAAACTAGACTATTATGAGAGCAAAACATTACCAAAAGGATGCCAAGGCTTAAACCAATCAGAGCATGTCGGTATCCTTTGCCATAGACTTAGTCTGTACAATTTGCGAACTCGCGATTTCAGCTTTTTTCCGTCTTGTATGCCACACGTATATTAAACAGATTCCTTCTTCTTTAGCTTTTAAAAATGGATAAAAAAAATCACGTGATCAAATATTTGATGAAAAAATGAAAGAAGTGTGAATTTCAAGAGAACACTATAAGCTATTGTTAGAAATCAGGCAACAAAATTAATTTTTCTTAAATACTTTTAAAAATCAGAAAATGTTTGCACAGGAAATAAATAAGTAACATTCAAAAGATAATTTGTTTAAATTTTAAACTCTCGTAAAATCATTTTTTGCTTTGTAATAATTTCAGAACTCGTGATAGAAAAACTTCAAAATTTCATTTAATTTTTAAATGAATTAAAATTTCAAAAAAAAATCGTTCGAAGGCACACAATCCCATTCTCCAAATTGTATAGGTGCCAAGTTTAATAGATATAGAACGCTAAGATATATACACATATTCACTTTTATTATTAGCAGAGATTTATTTTCAAATTGTAAATATTCATCCCTACCATTCTAATTCATTCTTTTAGTGATGGAAATCATTGGTCCAAGAAATAGGTCAGTTTACGGCATAGCAGCTCAGAGTGGATGGGGTGTTGGCTGCGCTCTTTTAACAATCTTTGCTTGGTACTTCAGAGACTGGGTCTGGATACATCTTGCAATTACAGTGCCTTCCATTATACTTCTCTCAAGCTGGTGGTAAGGATCGAAATTTTAGTATGATAATCTTAAACAAAGATTCTCCAATACGTTTTTATTAAGTTAAGCCAAAAGAAACTTTTAAGAATTTAGCCGTCATTTTCTTTATGATTTACGCTTTGCTACGTGACAACCACCATTATGTTCTCAATGTGACAGTCAAATGTCTATCTAACATATAATGTCAGAAAGCTCAAATGGCAATGCTCAGCGTTTACAATTTTTCCAAAAGTCTAACATACCATTTCCTCTGCCGGCGTCCTTGCATAGGGGTAGTGCATCTTCCTCGTGATCTGGGCGTCCCGAGTTCGATTCTCGGTTCGGGCATAGTTGTTCTTCATCTGTGTTCTATCAGTGAGGTGTGTGAATGTGCCCTCCTGTCAAAAGGGGTTGTGCAAACGAATGTGCGAGTGTTAGCTTCATATGAGCTGGAAGTCAGACTTCTGCCCGTGGGTGCTCAGGGGTCTTTACCCTCAGAAGCTACTCCAACCCATTTCCTTGGTGTAGCTGGTTGTGTGTGTTTAAGCCAAGGAAAGATGCTTTCTTGTCTCTTTTCTTATTTATTTTGCACACACACATATAACAACACACATGGACAATGATTGCACATATATAAGGTAACACATAATACTATATACAATTACAGTAGAAAATGCCGCTAACAAAGAGCGAACGAATACTTCTTTTTGCCGCTAACAAAAGAGCGAGCGGTGCCTGCTTGCACCAGTTTCACACCAACTCTCAGGGAGAAGTGTTTACAAAAAAACTTAAGTGCGTCTCCCCCACATTCCAAACATACATATGGGTTAGCGCATACTGCGCCATCTATGTTCAGTATTAATCTTTACTGTATGAATAAATATACAAAGAATAAAAAATACTAATAAAATAATTAAATAAAAACAAAATATTATAAATAATGAAATCACATAAACACGTGGTAACGCGGACACGACATCATCATCACCATCTCCTTTCTTACTAGTAAGACACCACATGCTCATTTTTAAAGATAATAAAATTTTATCCACTGATTTAAATCTTGTTTGTATTTTTAAACACTCTTATACTTTATCCGTTTTTGACTATTTTATATTGATATGGTTTTAACTGTGATTTGGGGCAGCATAATTAAAACCTTGTCTTTTGCGCCAGAAAAATCCAAACAATTCCAAATCCTTTATGATATTTCAAAAAACAGAATCAAATTGTTTCCTCTTATTTATAGTTCATAATATTTTCTTCTCTCTTCCTTTAGATCTATTATCAATGTTATACTACTATTCCTTAATATTGACATTAGGGATACACATCTATATAATTCACTTCATTTCAACATTTTTGTCTTTTCTCACAAATACACATCTATAAAATTTACTTCAACGTTTTGTCTTTTCTTACAAATCATTAATTCAAATAAATATATATGCTGTTAATTTTCTTTATACATATTCAGATAAGGAATTTTATGAAAAAAGATAAATAGTTAATACCAGGAGTATAAAAAGTAATTACATTTGTAAAGTATTCAAAAAAGAAATTGAAACGATATTTAATGTATTTTATGATATAATTTAATTCTACTTATTATTCAGTATTCATGGTACAAAACAGTAATTATTTGGTTATGCATTTCTGGATTAATGTAACTGTTACATGCAAAGATTGAAATCCAATATTCTATAGAATACTTATGTAGTTTTACACAAAAAATGAAACGATTAATATTTCACACTTCTCATAGTCACTCTATATGATGCCAAATGAAAAATATTAAATAAATTGCCGATTTATTTTGAATGTCACGTGACTGTTAACGGTCAAACTCAGAATTCGCTATTTTCATATTTCTCGTTGTTCCAGGATTTTCAAAATGAAATACGTGTAGTGATCGTAGCGCCATCTTTTATTCATGTCATTCTAAAGCGCAACCTATCTACTTTCCCTAATACAATCTATGTTAATACTTCTCCCGGGGAATCCCCGTTCTGTGTATACGTGCGCTAAGCAGCGATGTTCAATAGTTGTTAGTGTAATAAAGAGTTTATTTTTCTAATAGCGATGAAATGCTTTATACTACACTCTACATGAACATCACCACATACGGTATTCTATGGAATGTCTCTGCAGTTTTAAATAAAATATGAAACTATTAATATTTCCCACATTTCGTAGTAATTCTATTTAATGGCACACTGGCAAATGATGAAATGAATCGCCAATTAATTTTGAATGCTAAGTGATAAGAAAGTGACTTTTAATGCTCGCTTCAGGCTTAGAATTCCACATTTCCATTTTACGTTTTATTCGGAAATGTCACAATTAGGGATTGCAATATCGGGCAAAAAGTTCAATACCGGTATTCGGTATTTTTAATATCTTAATACCGGGATACCGGTTTTAATACCGGTATTAGAAATTTTAGAAAAAGAAAGAAAACATGGGCGTTTCTTTGTTTTATTTGCCTGTTTTATTAGAGAGTGTAAATATCACAAAAAATAATTTGTAACTTATAAATTATAGCAGTATATAAAAAATAACAAAAAAGTAAAGGAACATCTTATTTATTTAATTCACAAAAAAGTGCAATTATCGCTATTCAGTTTGTGGCACTACAAAACATAATGCCTCAATTCTACTGTCATTAAGCCTAAAACGTAATTTTGTGCAAAAATGACCAGCTGTCGTAAAACGCTCTTTCGGCACCTATGCTAGTTGGTGGTACTGTTAGCAATGCGCGATATATTTTTTCCACCTATTTACTCCTAAATCCATCATCTTCGAATTAATCGATTTCTCGTCGGATGGTTTTGGATATAGCTGATTTCTGTATTGTATTGTTGGTTTGTTGATATTTTTTTTATTTATAGACAATTCTAATTTTTGTTAAAGAGGCAATTCTTTTTTACTATCGACATTAGTGTCATCATAATCTTCGAAAACTGTACCGAATTCTTCTGAACGTGGATAGGTGTGTGGGTAAAAAGAATTTAAGAAAATTTACTATAAACTTGATCAGATTTAAATGGGTTAATCTCTTTTCTTCATTTTCATTTTCATTTTTAAAATCATTATAATTATGTAAATACCGTAAGGCATTCTGTATTACTAATTATCTTTAATATTTACGCCTCATAAAACCTCGAGTCTTCACTGTTAAATGCAAACATCCCCTTTCATCTTTCCTCTCACCCCTATTTTTACGAATTAAACCCATCCTTACACATGCTCTAAAATGCGGTGGGTTTTACAATCCGTTGCCAAACAGTATTTTATCACTTCTCTTGATTGCACGATGCAACTTTATATTCAAAGTCTAACTAATTTCGCCCGTTAGTGAGACATAAAAATAAAAAAGTAAACTATTTTGCTATTATGGCGATCCCTGAATATATAGCGGAGGCAATTTAAAAAATTTGTAGTAAATACCGAAAAAAAAACGGTATTTAAACTTGTGAATACCGGTATTACAAAATTGTACAAATAGCTCAAAATACCGGTATTCGGTATCCCAGTATACCGGTATTGCAATCCCTAGTCACAATACAGGATATTCAAACGTGATTTTGTTCTACATAAAATTTAACTCAGTGTTGTGCTGTACGAAATTGGAAAAGCAAAGTAGTTCAATCTTTTGTAATGTTTTTCTATAATATTTGCATTTCTACATAATGCACATATTTTACATGAAAGCTTTACCACGATTTCTTTCACACATTTTTAAAATAGCATCCATTTTTCTATCTACAGATTTCGCAGTCATTCTATTACGCCAACCTGACAAATTATGAAATTCGTTGACAGTTAGTTTAGAATGCCATGTGATAAGACACGTGACTTTTAACGCTCGCCTGAAAGCTCAGGGTTAATCATTTTCATCATGCACTTCGTTCTGAAATGTCAAAATGCAAAATTTCCAATTGTAATTTTTTTCTGCTGTAAAATTAGCTTAGTGTTGTAATGCATAAAAATGGAAGAGGAAAATGGCTTCAGCTTTTACATTTTTTCTTCCATTTACATTTTCATTTCTGCATCTTTTACATAAAGGTTTTATCAGGATTTTTTTTTTTCATACTTTGTCTAAATAGCATTTATTAATCAGTAGATTGCTTAATACCGGCGTGTTTAAGCTTTTATGATCCTAAGCAATATGCATTATGAGGCTTTTGTTAATAATAAATGACCAATTTAGTTTCATATTCTTGCACATTTTTAACTTAATCATATATTATAGGGTTGTTGTATTTTGGTTTAATAACTTTGTGAAAATGTATACGATTTTATTCAGATTTTTTTTAACAAATATATTATAGAAAAAGGGTTAAAGTAATAAAACTCTCAGAAAAATTAATCCAAATTTTATTTTATGTTTTCTTTATTTACAAATTTAATTTAATCATTATGAATAAATATAAAGGAATAATAACTTTTAAACAAGCATAGCGTGAGAAATTATTATTATTATAGAATTTATCAAGTGAAATATAATAGTTAATGATTAATAATAATGATACCATCTATATCTATACTTATAATAAAGCTCAATGTGTGTGTGTGTGTGTGTGTTGGCGCTCTACAGGTCAGGTCATTTGACATACAGCTATCAAATTTGGTACATGTATACCTTAGAGGTCGGGAATGTGCACCTTTTTTTGAAATTTTAAATAGAATTTTAATTATAAGTTAAAAACTAACTTTCCCGCCAAAAAAATCTTCCATTTTCCCCACCGCCAACTTTTCCGCCAAAAAAATCTTCCATTTTTCCCACCGCCAACTTTTCCGCCAAAAAAATCTTCCATTTTTCCCACCGCCAACTTTCAGTTATTTTTTTCTCCCAACAGAATTGAGGCTAGGGTTAACATTTTTCGGCGGATTATTTCAAACGATTCTGTTTATTTTCTTAATGTTTTCTGCATTTAAAATTAAACATTGTTAATTAATCCATGTTTCACATTCATTCTGAAGTACTTTTGAATTAAAATAACACAGAATAAAGGAAATTAAAAATGTATAATCTGCATAGCGTTACCCCAACTGGCGTAGAAAAATTCACGCACTTGCGTTAACGTAACTGCCGGAGAAAATTCACGCATGCGCATTGTTTTCTGACTGTTGACATGGCAACCAACGGATGATTTAAATTATTTTTAGGTTAGTTGCATGCTTTTTTAAGTAAATTGTATTTATGTTAGTTATATATTTTTTGTATATGCTTATAGTTTTAAGTACATCGTTTTTTAAGTAGTTTTTTTTAACCTATTTTCAATGATTTAAATTATTTTTAGGTTAATTGGATGCTTTTGTAATTAAATTGTATTTATGTTATATACTTTTTTGTATATGCTTATAGTTTTAAGTACATCGTTTTTTAAGTATTTTTTTATACCTGTTTTCGACCGATTATTTTAAACGATTCATTTTATTTTTTTAGTGTTTGATGCATTTAAAATGAAACATTGTTAATGAATCGATCTGTTCATGATGAATCTGAGAAAATTTTGTTGACAAATTCTTGAGATATTACATAAATTAAGAAAGATATTCTTTAGTGCCCATAAAGTCTAAACGCTCAGTGACTCTATTATCAGTAATCATAGTATTAAAAAAATGCTTTGTTTCAGTAAAAAATATTATTATATTAATTGCAGATTAATCCTTTCCACTTTAATTTAAAGCATAATTTCTACGAGGGGTAACAGAAAATTAGATAGATACATATCAGGCTATGACTGACGGCTCTTATAATATTATGAGTGAATTATATGATTATCAAAATTTGAAGTTTTAAAATATTTTGCCGAAGAATCTATTAAAGTTGGAATTGCGTAAAATATTTAATGGTACGACCAGAGTTTAACCTCCTGCTTGGAGCAATTTTTAAAAATCGCCAACAACGACCTTGCGAAATGTTCAAAAGCAAAGGAGCAGATGTTCAATTATAGTGCATAATAAAGATTGCCAGCTTTGGAGCGTTATCGCAACTTGGCGAAGAAGGGGATTAAACTCCGGTTCAACCTATTTAATTATTAAAATTTAAACGAACATTAAGATTGGCGAACCGGCTGGTCGCCAAAGGCGGCTAGTATATAATAAAAAGTACTTACTTATAAAATTTATTTAACAAAAAATATTTAACTTCTGTATAAACATTCATTTATAATTCTAAATTTGTATAACACAAAAATTTACATCCTTATATTTTTGTTTATTTGATGACTAAGCTAATAATTTTAATCAATTGGCCTACTAGCGATGTCCCCCCCCCTTCAGTACATTGAACTTCAGGAGTTCTCTAATCTACATAATAAGAAATCTGTCATTGATTCTTAGATATAAGGCATACCTTGGGCCAAAAAATTCAAAGGAATTTTTTTTAAATGCGCTTTTTATATATTGCCATTAATATCACATTTGATTCCCTTGGGAAAAAAATAGTGACATATGCATATAGTGTAATTTAATTAGGTTCAACTAAACATAAGTTTTTAAAATAATAAACAATAAATATTTATTATTTAGAATTCAAATGTGCTTGATAATTTAATAACTAGCTTGTAAATAAAGAATTTTGTACTAGCAAATGGCTAAATATTTTAAATGTGTATTATTGGGATCGAAACGCATCTCAAATCAAACGTACCAAACGTAAGGGCATTGCATTGCTTTCAAAAGCCCTTCTAGTTAACGAATTTTCCTTCATTATTGAATTAATTAACTTAAAAAGGCGACAGTGAACAAACAATTTCAACCATAAAATTGAGAGAAAGTCGCACGGTGCTATATCATGTGAATACGAAGCTTGTAGAGCCGCCCTTGATCTTTTTTGTCAATAATTCTGGAATAATAATATCACTGGGGAACACACACATTATTCTATTACAAAACCCATTATTTATACTTGTACAATTTTTATTGTTTCGGACATATCCCCTATATGAACTTTTTCAATTAAATTTCTGACTATTAAGTGACGATTAATAAACACACACTCTGTGATCTCATCGACTTTTTGGCGATTAAATGAAGCTGATAATCTTTCATAATATGATTCATCTATGAAGGATTCTCTATTTTCTTTAAACATTATTCTTCTCAAACGCTCTTGTTTTTGATAAACAGTTGTCTTTAAAGAATTTTCGCAACATTTCAAATATTTTTGTCTCAAAAATTGTTTTGCACAAAAAAATTTTAATGCATGTTTTTTACTTAATTATATTCGCCATATTGGAAAAAAATCGACAAAGTCGTATCGCATTCAAAACAAATTTATTTTCAGACGATAAAAAAAAATTAATTCCTGACTGTTGCTAGATGTTTATAAAAATAGTACAAATGTTTGAAAAAGAATTGCAGACTATATCTTCTATGGTGTGTTTTAAATGAAGCTAATTTTTAATCGCAATAATATATTTCAGTCCTTGAGAAATAATTTTTTCAATACTACTTATTTCTGACCTGATGCTTCTTCTAAACCAAAATTATCGAATTGAAAAAAATAAATATTAATCAATTAATATTGATAAATAAATTGTTTAATATCGACTACTCAATTCAGCAATCTCAAATATAATACAGATTCCAATCTAGGATATTTCCAGAATCGCCCCGCTGGTTGTTAACCCACGGAAAAACGGATGAAGCATTGAAAATACTCACTGAAGCTGCAAAGAGAAATGGAAAGACTTCTAATATCACAGAAGCCAAGATTAAGGATTTTGTAGCAAAGGCAAGCAAGGTAATACATTTTTTTTTTCAAAAATATAAAGATAAATTTATTAGTTTCCTTTATTTTAATATTAAATCTTATAAGTAAATATATACAGGATTTTTCATCAAATCAGAAGTCTGTGATTAACGCTCTGTAATTGCAAACGATACGAAATGTGAACAAGTATTTCAGATAATACACTTTCCATTTATTAAAGGGAAAAAAATTGTTTAATCTGCAGTAGGAGAATAAACTGAAAACGTGCCCTTAGGCATATTCCACAAAGATTTCAAAATTATTTTTAGTATAGAAATAACAGTTGAGAAAGTCTTCTCCCAACAAATAATCGAATTATATGGACAGGTGCATCGTTTTATATAAACATTTTGTTCTAAATGCATAAATGATATAGAAATTTCCGGGTCATAAAACAAATGACCCGGAAACAAATCTACAAATCTATATGTCAACAAATTTATATTGTCCAATAACGAAACAGATTTCTATTCCCACAAGAATCATTTCTTCAAACAAAAAGGTTCGATGATTTTTGTGAAGCTTTTGTATATCCTTTTTTATTTTTCGAATATTTTGATTTCTTACTTACAATTATATAGGACTAAAAATACTTCATTAGCATTTCCGTTGATTTCATGCTATACAGCGTTATTTTTTGAAAAAAAAATTCCTATTATTTTTTTTGTTATGAATTAGTTATATGAAGTATTTACTCTTCAATTTTTTTTAATTATTTGGGCTAATAAAATGCCTTATTACAGCTTGCTTAAATGATGTTTAATTTGTGGAAACTTGTGTGTATTTTTCTTTAGAATTTTCCTTTAGTATTACTTTTTGTTTATATATTTGGCTGTTTTGAATTATCGTCTGTTTTTAATTAATCATAGATATTTGCTTTTACTTCTAATGTAAGATTTAGTTACATATGGCGCAATATAATCTTTTTTTGAGAGGATAATAAACCAATGTTTAGTGATGTCCAATCGTAACAAATTTTTCGGGAATACTTACATGCTCTTGTAAGTATAATATACTTGATGTGATTAGGAATATTTTTTCAACTGTTATTTCTTATTTTTTACGCCAAAGTCTTCCAAAATTGTTTATTGAAAATACATAAATACTTCCACACGTAATACAACGTTTTAATATGCAATTTAACTGTAATAACAAGATGAAATTTTTCAAAATTTTTACAAAGGCATTTTTTTTTATGAAACTACATGGAATTTGCTCCCATCCCTGTTAAAATTTATAAGAATAAAAGTATAAATTTATTTCCCCTTTCTAAATAACTTTTGGAGTTAGATAAAATCGTCACCCAATAAAGAATTTTTACAACACTTCGCAGATATTTCAGATACAAAAGTATAAGCAGATGTTCAAAGCAATTAAAGGAACAGCCATCTTTAAATTACGACTGTGGAACATATATTTGCAACATGGTTCACTGTAATTTAGTTGGCAAATTACCAAATTATTAGGAGCAAATATTTTCAAGAAAATTTTAACTTCATTCATTGTAGGCTAGCTAAAATCAGTAAAAGGAACATAGTGCATAATATTATGAATAATTTTCTTCATTCAAACAGCTGATGATCCAAGGGATTTTTATTTCAGTTGGATTGTTATATTTATATGCTTTCTTCTTTATTTTTGGTTTTTAATTTACTATTTTTTTTAATATTTTCTTCTATGTTTTTCTCATATGTACAAATTGTTAAACTCCCTATATTTATTGTTATCCTATTTAGATTACTATTACTATCCTATATTTATTACTCTTTATTACTATTACTATCCTATATTTATTTCTCTTTATTACTATTACTATCCTATATTTATTACTCTTTATTACTATTACTATCTTATATTTATTACTCTTTATTACTATTACTATCCTATATTTATTACTCTTTATTACTATTACTATCCTATATTTATTACTCTTTATTACTATTATTATTCTTAGTGATTTAGAAGTGATTCGTCTATAATATTGATGTCTCTTTGATATATCAACAATTGTATATTGTGTAAAGATTTTTAAAACATGCAGTTTACATGAAAAGTTCTAGCTTAAAATATTGCCATGTAAAAAAGCGAAATTAAAAATTCTGCTTTGGAATTAATGACTTAAGAAAGCATTTTTTCCATTATATTGGCATTGGCAAAGCACGCAGTGAAAAAATTATTGAAACAATAAAAAAGTCATTTGACTTTCACCTAATAAATAAAAAATCTTTGTCAAAAATTGTGTATAAAATTAATTTTCAAGCGTAAATTCCAATTTTTAAAAAGTAATAAGAAATAAAATTGTTCAACTGAAAAGCTAAATTGTAGAATTTTAAAGTGGTTCAAAATGGGAATTATGCGACAATATGGATCAAAGTTATTGAGTGAAAATATTAAAATACAATTAATTATTACTTAATTAAAAACCCATTTGAAAATTTTATAGCTCCAGATATAATGGTCTGTATTATAGAGCACTGCATCCTGTATTTTATGCAACTCTTTGTACGATTTTTTTTCAATGCAAATTACAGATATTGTAGCTGCCAAAATGCTTTATTATAACAAAACGTTTAACGCCTTTTTATTTTATAGAACTTATAGATTCGAATGGCAAAAAGAAATAAGGAAATTTCATTAGTAAAATGCATCCCAATATTTCTTTTCAGGAACAGAAATCTAAAAATTCAAGTGGCAACATCCTTCAATTATTCAAGCCAGGATTGCTGCGGAGTACTCTTATAGTGTTTTTTCTTTGGTAAGGATGCATTTTCAATTTCATTAATATTTCTTTCCACTTTTAAAAGAATTTAAAAACGGTTTCGAAATGTTCAGTACTTAAAAAAATGTTTTTTGAACTACTCAGTAATTAAATGTTCTTTTTTTATCAAATAACTTTCATTAACACTTGTCTTATGATTGTGACGTTACGCATATTAGCGTCACTGGTATAAGTATTCAATTGGTTTACATGTAGATATTATTTCCCTATAACCAAGTCACCATTAACCGATGGTGTAATAGACTTTTACAAATCCCAGATAGTATTTTACTATAATTTTATTCTGATAGATGGCAAGAGAGACTTAGAGGTATTTTTAAAGAATACTGAATGAAAGGAAATCTATGACCTCCAACCATCATGATTATTTGACGAAAAAAGCAACGTCTATGACAGAAATAAAGGCTTCGCAAAATACAAGAATTTCGACTCTATGTCTACTAAGGACCGAGATCCGTAGATTCGTCTGAAAAATTCCATGGTGTGAGGAAACAAACCATCGCGATTATTTGACGAAAAATTCGACGTCTATGATAGAAATGAAGGCTTCGTAAAATACAAGAATTTTGACTCTATCTCTACTAAGAATCTAGATACGTAGATTCTTCCGAAAAATTCCACTGTGTGTCGAAGATTATATATAAGCAAAAACGATTGTAGCCATTAAATTGATTCTCTCTGTGAATTAGTGATCGGGAAGCGAATTTTTTAGCTATACGCTTTGAATGCTGCAACTATATTCTAAACAATAAGTTTTTTTTTTGTCTGATTATGTTGTGAGTTTCTATTTATGCTGATCCTTTATCGCGCCTTTATTGCATATTTGCTACTTATGATTCGCGCTTTCTTATACAATGAAGTGTAATTTTCCATTATCCAACATGTTGTGTTTCTTTCCCAGTACACACACCTGAACGAGCATATGTCTTTTACACTTTGCAAACAAATCAATTATTTTCATTTGTAGACAATGTAGAGATCATACATTTATCAAACATATAATTCTTGATTTTTCCAGCTTTTAACTCATTCAGTTGAAGTTTTTATTTATAGTTAGGTTTTTAAATATCTTTTTACATAAAAAAAATATTTCATTTTAACTCTTTTTGTACATTGTGATCATAAAATATGTTA
Source organism: Argiope bruennichi (assembly GCF_947563725.1). Taxonomy (NCBI): domain Eukaryota; kingdom Metazoa; phylum Arthropoda; class Arachnida; order Araneae; family Araneidae; genus Argiope; species Argiope bruennichi. The sequence continues at coordinate 34,679,154 of NC_079157.1, forward strand.
TTCTATTGAAAATATCCTGAATGTCACTGCTGTGTAAAATACGCCATGGAGAACGTATTTTTAAAAGCTGTATTTCTATTAAAAATGTTGTGTTTGTGTGTGCGCTATAGAAAGAGATAAATGTTATAATTTCATTGAATTTAATTAAACAAATACTTACTTTGAGTTATAAAGAAATTTTTTCTTGGTGGGCACATACTATCCAAAAAATAATTAACACCAAATTTGGTAGCCACTTTGCTAAAAGTCGATCCTGTTTAACTTTTCGAACGATTTTTTTTCCAATATTCATTTGCCATATCCATACTATAATTCACAAATAGTATACCAACCTACCCAAGTAGCACATTATGCAATATTGTTTAATATTATGAAATGCTGTGAGCATTGTTTAATATCACATAATATTATACAATATATATGTGTGTTACTGGTTTATAGAAAGTTTATAAATTGTGTACTTGCTAAAATTTTATTACATATAACAAAGAATAAGTGAAAGAGGAAAATGGCTTATTGAATTTTATTTAGTATTACAAAAAAAAAAAAAAAATATCTAATAATATACTTCAGAATGGGCACTATTAGCTGCATGGAGGATATCAAGTCTGTTCTCGAGTTTTCTCCATAGTTGTTAAACATTTTCGAGATCACAATACCTGTTTCTGTAAAGATTCAATTTTTTAATTCTTTAACTGCTGCATAAAATTTTTTCATCAGGCAGTTTTAAAAAAAATCGGATGGTGCGATATCAGATGAATATGGAGGATATGTAAATGGCCCATCTCAACCAGTCTATCGATCTAGGAGCATTTCATCAAGGATATCAGGCACACGCTTCTTTGATGAAAAAGCAAGTCGAGGCTCTACAAACCATCTTTCAATTTATTGTTTCTTCGGTAGAGGTTTGTTAAACTCAAATCTAAATTGCTTATGAATTATTTCTGGAAATTTTGTTATCCCGAGTCAGAAAGCACGCATCATATTTCCACGCATGTGATCATTTAGTCTCTAATCAAATACGTTTCCTGTGATAGTTCTTAAAAACAAAAACAACTATTGCTACAACACCACATTACACCCCCTTTCTATAAGTGTAATTTGCTTGAAATTATATTTCAACAAAATATTATATAGGTATAAATAAACTTCACACTTTATTATATTGTGTTATGCAATGAAAAAAATTTATTTACGCCTTGCACACACATAATCTTGTTAAAATTTCCAAGCGGAATATTTGAATACAGAAAAGTAGAACATTTAAATTGAAAGAATATAAGTGACAGAAATTGCAACTGCTAACAAGAAAAATTTTATGCCATTTGGAACGGTGAGGGAATAGAACATTCTATAGAAAATATTCCAACTTGAAAATGTTAGCATTAAAGAAACTATTGGCATTGAACTCCCTGAACTATATCTAATGCTTTCTAATAAAAACGTCATCCCCTACCTACCTCGCATAAAATTGTGCACCATAGGCAAAGCCATGAATGCTGCAAGAGCTCAGATTTTTATTTTCAGTATATCACACACTGGTGTTGTACCTTACAGAATAGAAAGAAAATCAAAATGCATTTTAGATACTTTTTTTAGCCCATTGAAACCAGAATGCATCACAGAATTACTATTTTAATAGAGAGATTGCTAGCTAAATTCCATTTATTTAAGTTGCGGCGTTGTCTCGTTTAGATGCCGTTAGCACAAATTGAAAGGAGGTTAATCCCTTCACGATATAAGTTCAGAATGTAACACGGATATACACTTTGGATTCTAAATCTGTGTACTGAATTTTAGCCATTTAGTACATTATATTTTGTAGCTATCATGTTTATTTGTCACAGGACAGCCAGTTAAACATACCTCTTCTGATTGTATTTCGTTAAAACTTTTATGTATAAATTTAGTGTAAAATCATGTAATATCTTGATCCTGACCGATAAAAAAAGAGAGTAGAGTAGAAAAACAATTCTTTTATTTACAGCCTTATGTATGTACACAAAAACAACTTGTCTTTTTCCATCTAGGTTAATATTCTTTACAAAATTCACACAGCAGTTGAAAGTTTAATAATGAAATAGTTCCTCAATCAAATCGGAGAATAGACACCAAAAAAAAAAAAATCGCTAACAGGCTGTTAGCTCAAACGGTACTCCAGGGAGCCGCTCCAGAAATCCACCGATCTTTATCAGGTGTATCCTCACATAGAAAGCCAAATCACACGGAAATTTTCACATAATCAGAAGCAACTTCGAACACCGATGTCTCTCCTTCTCCTTCGACGCCACTCATTACTTTCCTCTCTTATCTCCCCCCAATAAAAAAAAATAAAAAATAAAAAAACGCGTTTTATTTTTTTGAAATCTGCGCCTCTGACTTTCTTATTGGTGAACTAGAGTTCCTGATCATCTAATAGCTGCTCAGCAATGCTGGTTCCTCAATGGTCTCCAGTCAATCGTGAGAATGTCTGTTAGTGTTCCATCTTTGTAGCTGACCCATTCCGAATACATATTAATTATAATCAATGCACAGCTAACACAAGATAAAGTCCACCTGACTTCGACACTTAATGACAGCGATTGCTGGTGATTGATCGTTTCTTAAAGATTTGAGGAGACCTTCATAATGGGAAAAAATTAACATCTCGATGTTTTCACGTTCTTCTCTCATGAAGACATGATAGATAAATTTTAATTGACGAAACACACATCTGTGGCCCTTTATCTGGATACAACAAATGACCAGACACAATGGCACTACTAATGAAGAGGATCTACATATGGAGGTCCGTAGGCACTTAACTATGTGTGGGGACCGGCTGACATTACATCTGACCGGAATGCCAATTACCATGTAAGGAAAAAGGAGAAACGTTACAATCCACGTCTCAATTTTCTTTTGTCAAACTTAAAGAATTTTTGACTAACCCTTTTCACAGCCTGATTGACATAAATACAAAAATATATATACTTTTTTGAACTCAGAAAAAGGGGAAACTTGTATATTCATCAGCATTTCAAGAAAGAATTTTTCGATGATTCCAGTATTTTATATTTTTTTATGTGCGAGTAATTGAAAATAGCGAACACATCTAAATTGCACGACTCTTTATACTAGGATGAGTCATTTGGGATTTATGATAATCATGAATTATATCACCAATCATACTATTGAAAATTAAATCTTGTTCTATTTTAGGTCTGTGAATGGGTTCATCTACTACGGGATATCTTACAACACAAACGACTTAGCCGGAGATGCTTTTCTTAACTTTGCCATCTGCGGTGTGATAGAGATCCCAGCGCAGTTCATGACATTGTTTGTAATCCAATCGAAAGGCAGGAGAAATCCATTAGCAATCAGCTTAGCAGCAGCAGGTGTATCCTGTCTGCTCGTATACATCATTCCAAAAGGTACGTAGGAAAAAAATAAGTTTGAACTTTAATCTTTTCTTTTTAGAGCTAAACGCCTATTCAGACCATATCACAACTTTTTTTTCAGACGATTTTAAAATGCAACGATGTGGTTCGTAATGAATATTTACAGGATTTCTTTGTTAGGCTTATTTATCATTCTGAATTTACTTGTTTTAATTATGTTATTTATTTGTTTTTTACTATGCGAAATATGCAAAGATAAAGTACCATAATCGTCAAAAAATTCCAACATAAGATTTCGATGAATCTCCACATTTCAGATCTCACCGAATACAGAAAATACATTTTTGGAATTACAGACATAATTCAGACAGACTTATTAATTGATGGACATCTGCCAGGGTACCTCTGAATATAAACTCTAAAGTATTTTGAGCTAGACTGATAAAATTTGGTATATGAATTTTTCATCAAATTTATAGACTTCTAGCTTTTTTTTTTTGAAATCTATTCATTAATAACAGAAAAAATATAATTACATTATTTAATTAAGGCAGACAGGTAAAGAATTAAAAAAATTAGCAATTTAAATTCACCATTTAATAAATTATTAAATGTTTTATTAATTTTTTTTATTTTGCCGACATTGAGAACTTTATAAAAAATAACATAAAATTTTATTGTCTAAGTCAGACTAAGTCAGCAATTTTAAGCCGAGTTTCTGGAGTAGCTTCTGAGGAAAAAAGCCCCTGAGCACCCGAGGGCAGAAGTCTGACTTCAAGCTCATATGAGGACGATATTCACACACTCGCTTGCACAGCCCCTTTTTACATAGGGGGAAGAGGTTCTTTCACGCACCTCACAGATAGAACGCAGAATAAAGAGGAACCATACTCGAATCAGGATTCGAATCCAGGACGCCAAGAACACGGTGAAAACACTCCAACCCCAGGCCAGGATGACGGCAATTGTTAAATTTAACATTAAAATTCATACACTAAATTCATTAGGCGGATTTTTTTATAAACTTCGGGTAACTTTAGAGCATAAAGTTAGTAAATACAAGAATGAAATTATTTGATGATTACAATATTCGTTTTGTGTACTTTGTATATGCAAAAAAATAAATATATATAATTGAAATAGAATAAAAGAAAAATGCTAATTTTGGTGAAATAGTTTCATTGCCATAAATATCGAAAACCGTATTATAGTTAGTTTAGTCACATATGTCATTCGCATTTTCTATCAAAAATCAACCTTTATTTCTGTAACTTAAAAACTTTAAATTTACTTATTTTATTGATCTGATTAAAATGGTATTTAAATATTTGAAAAACCAAATTCTTAATATCTTTATAATTAGCAAAAAGTATTTTTCACCCACTTCAATTCCTTAGTTGATTTATAATAGCTATTATATGAAATAAAAATTTTCTACTTTAAATAATGTCTCATAAATCCATTGGCTTAAAATACCACTACGGGATTTAGTTTCTAAAGTGTGAAATAAAATTTCGCTTAAAACCATTGGAATCAAAGTATTTTATTCGTAATTAAATAAAAAAAAACTGGGACAAGATGAGCCTTAGAGAGAGAGAGAGATTCTAAAACATTTTGAAAAGAGATGAAATGCTTAAATTTCCAATAAAAAATCGTATCTTATTTGTGATAAAAGAATGAATATTCGAGTTAAAGATCAATCTGAGTCATGTTGATTGGTTGAGTTGATTGATTTCTCGAAATCTCAGAGAAATGAAACGGATTTCCCTCAACCCTTTTGATATGAAGTTTATACAGTCCTAAGTGGGTTGGCTTTTTTTAGGCACAAGTTTTAAGCAAACGAAATTTATTATATTTCACGAACTACCAAGACTTTTTGATACACTTATTAAAAAAGACATACCAGCTCAAATTATTAAAAAAAAAATCTTGTTTTAAGAAAAGGAAAAATTTCAGATAAACTAATTAATTAACTTAATCAAAAATTTCGAACTCCAAATTAAAAAAATTCAGATAAACTAATTAATTAACTATGTTAATTATCTTAATCAAAAGTTTCAAACTCGAAATGTAAAAATTTCGGATAAACTAATTAATTAACTTAATCAAAAATTTCGAACTCCAAATTTAAAAAATTCAGATAAACTAATAAATTAACTATGTTAATTATCTTAATCAAAAGTTTCAAGCTCGAAATGTAAAAATTTCAGATAAACTAATTAATCAACTATGTTAGATAATTAGTTTAGTTAATTAACTATGTTAATTAACTTAATCAAAAATTTCGAACTCGAATTTTGACGAATCTCCAAGTTGTAGACCTCCTTGAGTTCGAAAAACAGATATTTAGAAATGTCAGGCTGTCTGTCTATCTGTGAAAAGGATAATTCTAGACTGAAGAAATTTGGTTTACGTTCTTTACACCAAGTTTGCAGATTTCTATCAATTTTTTTTGTAAAATCGGTTCAGAGGAAGTCCGTCTGTTCGAATATAAGTTAACAAGATAATCATCAAAAGAAGAGTGCTAGATAGATAAAATTCGGTACACAGATTTAACATTTGCAATGTAGGCACTTATCAAATTTTGATCCATATACAAAGAGAGATTAACCTTCTGTTGGTCTGTTCTTTTTGAAACATTTCAACGCGATATCTGAGAGAAGTAATGACTTAACTGCATCAAATTCGACATGTGATTTTGTGACTGCAAATGTAGATCTGTGTCAGAAGGTTATTTCAAATTGTTGACGAAAATTCACAATACAAATTCGATTTTTGAATACTATTAATGGATTGCAGGGATTAATCGCCAAATAGCTCGCCAAGAATGGCAAGAGTAATGGCATTCAGTAAAAATGCTAAGTTCACGTCAAAAGTTAATATTTCGTAACTACTGTACGACAATGCCATGTAAGGCGTTCTCTGGCATGACAAGTTTATTAGAGAGTATGCGAGAAAGTTTTGAGGAGACTACACCAGCTGGTTTTGAAAAATATATTGACATGGTATTAACTTTTATGGTGAATTTTCATTAATCTGAAATTATTACACTTGTAAACAAGAAAGAAAAACCTTCCTTTTTAAATAAGACACTGGAACATATAATTAATATTTAATATTTTTGTTTTAATCAGATTATTTCTATAGCCTCTTTGCGGATACTTCCACGCACTGAATGTGGAAATTCTCCGCATATGATTTTGTGCAGAAATTTTGTGAATTAAGAGTAAAAACTCTACAAATACAAATCTAAACATTACTCTAATTTGATTTGAAATTTTTTAGTTTGTTAAAATAAAGAACAAATTATTAAAATAACAAATATAATCAAACGAATTTAAGGTAACAAACTAAAATTCCCATAGATTTGTTACACGCAGCAAATTTTATGAGTTCCGTCAAAGCAAATATAGAGTAACAAATCTCATTACTAATTTTCACATCTTACGTTAGATTATGGCAGCATTGAAAGTATCAATTTCCATGCTTCACGGAAATACTCCACTCAAAATATATTTACTCAACAGGTGCCATTTCGTTTAAAAAATGGATGACTAAAAAATGGCCTATTCTAGAGGAAAATTTCAGGTCTGGTAATAATTTGATGATGCAATTTGTTTTTATTACTTTGAAAAAGATATTACTTTAAAAACTAAAGGCCCTGAAATATAAAGAAAACTTCGATTTCTTTCAAGATTCAATAACACTAAAATAAAAACGGGATATTAGAAGCTTATGCTAACCTATATCCCTTCCAACATAAACAAGTGGTCCGATACCATTTCCCGCGTCTTTTACAGCCGAAAACAGCTGTGCACTGTTTATAAGTCTCTTCATTTTCAAAACACACATTTTGGGGGCGTTATCTCTTCGTCTCACTGACGCATTCTATTTCTCTTTATCATTTCCTCCTATTTGTTTATGTGGTGATAATGAAACAACGAATTACAGCCTCGGTCGTGACATTTGACATTTGGTATATTGTCCGACTAAGATTTAATGGATTAAACACCTGCACTTGTAAAAATAATCGTCATGACTACAACGGAAAAATGTCGTTTTCATTTATCTTAAATTGTTTGGTTTGAAAAAAAAAAAAAAAAACTACTGTTTGTTTCAGTATTCTGAGACTGCCACTTTTCGACTATTCTATCTCATTAAGGGGTGAGACGAGGAAGAATAAGCACATTTCTAGAATTTTCCCTCATTCTTTTACCTTGATTTTCCCCCTAATAGATATTTTTCCGTTCAATCTTTTTTCACATTTGTGTCGTTTATGACAATACTATTTTATTTTACTTCAAAATTGCATACCCGGTTCAAATTCTGATAATTATTTCACATAATATATTTGAAATAATGATA